>NW_027104790.1:847844-868948 GCF_000696795.3 Halyomorpha halys
TTTTTTATTTTAGTATGTATGAGATCATTCATCAATATTACCTATTGCCCACAACTGTGTGGCAGATTGTAATATCTATCAATAAATAAATCTATCAATAACAAAAAAAAAAAATAGACATTTGTAAGTCGAATAATTATTGAGATATAGATTTCTCAAAATAGATTTACTAACTAATGATATTTCAGTACATTTTTATGAAATGTTGTTTTAAAAAGGCTATATTTCGAGAACTATTGGACGTAAATAGTTGCTCATATTTCAGCAAATTTACTCTTCTTTAAATAATGTTCTTTCAAATATTCTAGTGTTGTTGGTGATTTTTAAGATATAGAGCTCTGAATAAAAAGTTAATGTATTTTTAAGGTTTTGAAACAACCGTCATTTGTTATACCCCTACGTATACTTACTTGGCAGACTCATCACTTTTGACAAGTAATTATACATAGTTTTCATTAATGTAATGAAAAATTAGTGTGAGATAACTGCTTTTTTTTCTTCCCGGCTCTCGTACTTATATAACGGTATCAACTAAATGAAACAAAGCCGTAAGTTCTAACGAAGAGACCGAGGTCTCTGAGCTAATGACCAAAAAAGAACTGTTCATATAAATATTATTATTACAAGCTATTTGTGCAAGGTGGGAGGAAGAATATAATAGGGGATAGTCCTCTTCTCTTTGCGGAGGAGAAATGGAGCAGTGCCAAAGGGCTGTAGGATAGACTTGATCCAAAAGTGGATAATAAAATAGAACAAAGAAGTAGCAAGTGGAGTAAAACACATAAAAATATCATAATTAAACCATCAATAATTAAAAATACCTGCGAACATTAAAACAAAAGTGGAAAATAGTAATTGAAATAGTCTTATACGTATTCTGCTGCTATATTTGTATCCAACTGTGTAATGTGTATTATGTTACTGATAACTGTACTGTCAACAGAATGGAACGGTATTGTCCAGTAGAATGGGAAATAAAAAATATATAATTAATTTAATATTTAAAGAAACTTACGGCGAGAGCAAATTGCAATACTGCCATTATTGACAAAACGAAATCTAATAGAAATTCATAAATTTATCCAACATTTACAAGGTTCATATGATTAGTGTCTCCATTTATATACAATGCATCTAAATGTGAATTATTACTTGGCATAGCAAATTTGCTGAAGAGAATTTCATTAATATTTGAATATTCTAAAAGACATAGTGGTATACAAACTAGTAGTGGGAGTAAAAATGGCCAACGTTTGAAAACAATGGACTCCAAACAAATGAAATGTTGCTCTAAACGAATAGCAATAATTATTTTTGTTTTGTTCTCAAGTTCACCACTGGTGTTATTGTGTATTCGTACTTCGTTAAACTGTGAAGAAAATTTACTATTTTTGTTTTTGCTAGTAGGGCGACTTAAAGTTAAAATTTATGATATTTTTCAATAATAAACAGAATGATTGATTGTAGATTTCCCATTCACTATGTGGCTTCTGGGCAATGATTATTATTTCATCAGTAACTAATTAAAATAACGGAAAACACAATAACCACTTAGAGTGTTTATTTCAAATTTTTGACATGAATAATGAACGATTGAAATTAGAAGTTTGAAATAATTTATTAGTGCAAATAACAATATACTTGAATAGCTAAATGATTTTAGAAGCAACCATTGGTGTGTAATACTATCAGAAATAAATTGAAAATAATTTATTTCAGATTTAACTAATGTTGTACCATTCTTGACACGGCTCTTTCTTTTCAGATCAATTTTTTATCTATTATTAAATAATAACGGAACTTAAAACGAATAGGGTGGTATTATCGGACTTATTTCGTTCTTTTTTTTTCCGGTTAACGAAAAGTTCATTAACGTTTTGTAAAAAATAGCAGACACGACTATCTTTAGTAAAAACACGCTTATTAACTTGATTCATGAAAGTATATAAGAATATGTGAAATTATTTATTTTTAATATTCTATTTTCTATATTTTTCCTTCAGAAACAATCCAAGAGCACATAAACACATGGAATAGTCCAAAGCTGCTTATAAATCATCGAAACATTTCGTAATTAGTTATTTATAGGAGGATTTGACGTAGGCCCCCCCCCACACTGCACAACAATAATCTAATTTCGTTTCAACAAGAGGCCTGTGTCTTCTTTCATGAAGGCAAATCAGATACTCAGGAAGAAATGTTTAAAAAATTAAAAATTTTAATCAATCATACACATTTATCAACAAAGTAAACTAAAGGAAACAATGGATAAGATACTGATCTGATTATGACGATCTTTTGAATAGAAATCTAAACCGTATAAGTATTTGTTGTTAATCAAAATGATTTCAAGGACAGAAATCATGTATATCAATCTAATGCCTGACAAGCACATTCTTAATCACCTACTTGTGTAAATGAATTGATATGTGTACGCAGTAAATAAAGATTTTTTTCTTTTAGATTGACTGTTTTTATATAAGAACAATGCTGAAATTATGTGAAATAAATTGGATAATAGTTTTTTTGGTTTAGCTCCGATTTTTTAACAGATTCAACGACGACACATCTAATAGATAGATTGGAAGATTATTGATTGACCGTGTGTGAAGATGAAAGGAATATGGTCCGGGTGCGGTCAAGAAAAACTCAAATAGTAGAAATATACTAATTTAATGAGCCAACGTTTCGCCCCACGTTGCAGGGCTTCTTCAGGGCTAAAAAAGATACAAACACATAGTTACAAAAGGAAAACAAAAACCTAAGTGTAAAATAACAGGGGTATAAAATGTAAAAAAGGAAGATATAATAAGAAAAATTAAAGCTAGTAAATAGTAAATGTAAAGGGTAATAGTAACAAATAGATAATTTGTATAAATTTTATCATGTGATTTTATTATATTCAATGATTTTATTATATTCATGTATCTATCTTTTAATTTATATTCATCTGTTAACTCCTTAAGTAATATTTATTACTTTATTATTAATTTTCTATTATATTTTACACTTTTCTGTAATCCCGCTCATTTGGTATATTTTGTTTCTTAATTACTTACACACATTGTATCCCATTATTTTATACTTTACTTTTCCTTTGTTTCTCTATTTGTTTTAATGTATATATTTAAAGTATATTTCCATTTATTGTTCACCGAATTTAAATACTGTTCTATCATGTTTACTTTACAAACTATTTTCGTTGTTGTGGCACTACTGCTGTCCCCACTCCTCCCATCACCAACGGTCATTTTAGTTTTGACTGCCGTCAAAATAGGTAGGCATTCTGTCTCATCATTTGATTTGTATTCTTTTTTCTTTTTACATCTCTTTATTTGTATGTTCTTTAATATTTCTTTTGTTATCTATTTGTTACTATTACCCTTTACATTTACTATTTACTAGCTTTAATTTTTCTTATTATATCTTCCTTTTTTACATTTTATACCCCTGTTATTTTACACTTAGGTTTTTGTTTTCCTTTTGTAACTATGTGTTTGTATCTTTTTTAGCCCTGAAGAAGCCCTGCAACGTGGGGCGAAACGTTGGCTCATTAAATTAGTATATTTCTACTATTTGAGTTTTTCTTGACCGCACCCGGACCATATTCCTTTCAACTAATAGATAGATATGCGAGCTGGTTCCTTTACCAAGTTTTGGGTAATAAAAAAAGGTAGTTTTCCTCAACTCTTAATATGTTTAAAAACAATATCTGTCTAAAAACTAAATGTTTCTTGGTTTCAGATTTTTATATTAACAGAAATACAGGTTAAGATTAATGGTTATAGAAGTTCAAGGTTGTTAAGGAATTAAGAAAGTAGTTAAAAAAAAAAAAAATTGAGTCCTTCAGTATTTTTCTAATGGGAATCGAAAAATCTATAGAGTAAAATTTCATGATTTATAAAACATATTAATTTTTTCTGAATTATCATGCTCATGGTATCTTTTCATGACGTCTTACAAATCTATTTCACCTTTTATAAATATTTTTGGGTAAAAAATTATTTATTTAATTTAAATAGATAAAAATACAAGAGGAAAAATCCTGTCATAAAAGACAGCATCTATTTCTTATCTGTTACGATTATTGCGTTGAGTATGTACAAGCAGAAAATGCCAAAGGCATATTTTATTTATTGTTTAGATATGCTTATTGCCTTAATTCACAAAAATAGTGAGGGAATTTATATTTTAATGAAAATTATTATTAATTTTGATGTACTTTTTCTACATTTCATTGACTCCTCTCGTTTATTTACGTTGGTCCCATTTTGGACGGCTTTCCGCCTGCTTCTGTGCCTCCTCAGTCTGTCAGTCTTTTTTTGATATCCTCTAAAAGAACGAAAAGAGGATCAAAAGCCTGTTTTGGTCCAGGTACATAAGTTATTGCAATACAAGCATTGTATTTCAACTTCCTGAATCATGTAATTGATGAGGAAGACCTCGCTAAAGAAAAATTGATCAATCTCTATAGAAAGTAGAGGTACATCGTTATTTTATAGAGAACCATATACTAGTTTCAAAGAATGTACTATTCATTCATCTTGATAAATATTCACATGGAATGCTGTTTATTCTGTGTATTCTCTAAAAAATTTCGAATGAAGCCAGATAGTAATAGTACAGATAAGACGAGTAAATGTTATTTCTAATAATGAATAAAGATATCAGTGGCGTAGCGTGGATGGGGGCCACCAGGGGCGAAGGGAAATTTTGCAATTTAAAAGACTAAAATTCACAGTAATTCTAAAGAGCATTTTATCAAGAACAACCATATTTATCATGTATTGTTTAGCTTACAAACAAAAAAGTCTTGAAATGAAATGATTAAAATCTTTACAATATATTATTATTAGTGGTTTGCCCTCCTTGCCGTCACTACGCTACGCCACTGAAAGAGATTAGAATGTTAGTGGTTAGAATTATCACCCGTAATCACTTTGTTATTTTAGAAAAACACTCTCTGAATCATGAGCCAGTTTCTAAGAATGTGGGATTTATGTTGACAAACATCTGAATGAAATGTTGTTTATTCGCTCTATGTGGCTGAGAAAAATCTAAGTTATAGATAGTTATATTGGATTATGAAAGATCATAGTTAGATTAGAAAGACGAATTATTTATTTAGAATAAGCAATAAAAATAACAAATGAATAATCATAAATCGTAATAAAAAAAATCATAATTTTATTCTTTATTTGATTATTTATTTGTGTACAATTTATAAAATTCTTATTTTTGATCAAATTTAAAAAGTATTAAATCAAATATCAAAACATTATCTCCTAAGTTATTGAATCGGCCAGCACGTATTAATGAACGACATAATAATTATCTTTTATATAAGAATAAAATGAAAAAATTATACCTATCAAAACTTATTCAGACAGGTGAGAAAATAAATATTTTTAATAATGAATAAGTACCTAAAAAAAATGTTATTTTTTTAGCTATTTTTTTTTACAAATAAATTCTTTGTGTATTGTAGTTCAGGAATGTATGAAACAATCAATTTCATACAGAATATAAATAATATTAAAAACCTTGGGACGCAAGTGGACCATGTTCATTTTCAACGGGTGTCATCGCCTGTGGAAAATTTATTTTATAAGGCATTCTTATCTCAAGTGTGAAAATATTTATGAACTGTTAGCAGTTTAATAACTCCGACGCATCTTCATGAAACAAAATATGCAATGCTATAAACCGCACCAGGGCTTCATTATTTTTTTTTTATTCTTAATGGAATAGGACTTTAATCGACTTTTTTTTTGTAAGAGATTAAAATTCCATTCCATTGTCATGACCAGAGATTGGACACCTCTTACTTGTCTCAAATTCCTGAACCATATTTGGCATTATTTTAGAAATAGATGGTGATTTGTCAAGGGGATTGCAAACTTTATGGCGAAACTTCTTAAGCGCCGTTTAACTCGGAAGTTGAAATACAATGCTTGTATTGCAATTACTTATGTACCTATACCAAAATAGGCTTTTGATGCTCTTTTCGTTTTGGTGCTTAGAAGATTTCAGAAGAGACTGCCAGACTGAGGAGGCGCAGAAGCAGGCGGAAAGCCGTCCAGAATGGGTTCAACATAAATAAACGAGATAGTACAAGAGCCCAAGAGGAGAAAAATGGCAGTTACTTCACCCCAATTTTTGATTATTTTAATGAAAACTATGTATAATTACTAGTCAAAATTGATGAGTCTGCCAAAAAGTAGCGGCTGTTTCAAAGCGATAAAAAAAAAATTATTTTTCATTCGGAGCTCTATATCTTTACAACTACCAACAACAATAGAAAATCTAAGAGAACATTATATAAAGTAGAGTAAATTTGCTAAAATATGAGCCCCAACAGAGTTATTTACGTTAAATAGTTTTCGAAATATAGCTCTTTCAAAAGCAACATTTTATAAAAATGTTGTATGGGACGTACTGAAAGATCAGTAGTTAGTGAATTTATTTTGAAAAATTTATATCTCAAAAACCATTTAGCACTCAAATTAAAGATAGTTTAATGAGCTATAAATGTAGTTTATGATGTTTATCTTCGTAGCAGTGATAGTTTACATGAAATTTGCTAATATAAATTGATTTATAGTTGTTCGGATAAATGTTCACTTGCCAAATTCATATTCATATGTGAATATCATAAAAACTACTACCCCTACGAAGATAAGTGTCATAAACTACTTTATAGTAAGTTAAATTTCCTTTATTTTGAGTGTTGGCAGACGTATGCGCGTCTAATGGATCTAGAGATATATTTTTCAAAAATCCAAAATTTTAGAAATTAACATTTAGTGGGTTTATTTCCCCCTTCCTATACCTGGCAGACTCATCAATTTTGACTTGTAATTATACCTAGTTTTCATTAAAGTAATCAAAAATTGGGGTGAGATAACTACCTTTTTTTCTTCCCGGCTCTTGTACTAAGAGGAGTCAATGAAATGTAGAAAAAGTACATCAAAATTCATAATAATTTTCATTAAAATATAAATTCCCTCACCATTTTTGTGAATTAAGGCAATCAGCATATCTTAACAATAAATAAAATATGCCTTTGGCTTATTCTGCTTGTACATACTCAACGCAATAATAGTAATATATAAGAAATAGATGCTGTCTTTTATGACAGGATTTTTCCTCTTGTATTTTTATCTATTTAAATTAAATAGAAAAACTTTTTTTTTAACTACTTTCTTAATTCCTCAACAACTTTGAACTTCTATAACCATTAACCTTAACCTGTGTTTTTGTTAATATAAAAATCTGAAACCAAGAAACATTTAGTTTTCAGGCAGATATTGTTTTTAAATATATTAAGAGTTGTGGGAAACTACCTTTTTTTTATTAACCAAAACTTGGTAAAGGAACCAGCTCGCGTATCTATTAGATGTGTCCTCGTTGAACCTGTAAAAAAATCGGAGCTAAACAAAAAAATTATTATCCAACTTATTTCACATAATTCCAGCATTGTTCTTATATCAAAACAGTCAATCTAAAAGAAAAAAAATCTTTATTTACTCCGTACACATATCAATTCATTTACACAAGTAGGTGATTAATAACGTGCTTCTGAGGCATTAGATTGATATACGTGGTAGGTGAATAACAAAGTTATTATACTATTAGAATTTCGTTACATTTCAACGTGATATTCTCTTCGTGATACGGAAAAGACCTACGAATATTACTTCACTAATTAAGAAAATTAAAATTTTAGATTATGAATTTAATTCTTTCAGAAATCTTCAAATATGTCACAGTAGTCAGCCTTGGACGATATCTGAACTGAACATTAGATATTTTTTTTGTTTTTAATGACTGAAACACGTTTAAGGAGAAATAAAATATTTTTTTAATTAAAAAAACATTTACAACCTTTATGGGAGTCTTGGGTTCAGAAAAATCTAGGTCATAGGTAACAGGTCGGGAAGTATTGTTTCAGGGCTAAAGGTTGTGCAAGTAGGATATTTGGTCAGGATCATACTCAACCGTCAGGTTTTCTTTTTCTTACAATTAAAGATACCCTAGGATTGAGTATGCCCTGACTCCAAGATATAACATATTTTCGTGTTCATATACAATTCATATCCGTTTCACACTACCGTATATATCATGATTATTATAATTAGGAGACAATATATCAGCTTGTTATGTACATATACAGATATGTTGTAAAATATAATATAGTTTTTAAAATTATGCAAAGAAAAATTTCAATATTATGTTCGTAAATAAGTAAAAAATACCAATGTTTCATTTAATTTATTAAAATAATTATCATTTTCAATATTATCAGGTGTGATACACCATAAATTGTGTGAATCATGAGATTCAACCACCAATCACGACCATTAAATGATAGAAACATATTCATTATTTTGACTAAATGATATGATTAATTGATTGGTAGTAATTCACTATTATTGTAGACTTAAGTTTTAATGCATTTAAACCAGTAACGATTGGAATTCGTGAAAAAACACGTAATTAAAAAAATATATATCTTTCCAATCAAAATTGCAGTACTACGTATAACAAGGATGAAAAAATTAAATTTTTTGGTACTTACCGATGATATTGTCCACTTATTTGGATACAGTACACGAACCTGAGCAATAACTAAGGTTGAGGTGACACCTGAACACAGTAGTCGCTACAACTACACTGGTCAATTATAATGCTGGTGAGTCACGGCCCCACCACCTCCCTTAGCATTCTCGGCGGCGGCTTCAAGTCTTTGAGTCTCTAATAGATTCCCTTAGATTCGTCAAGATCCGTGGAGACAATAAACTTACATAAATAGATAATAATGGTATAAATATCGCCAGATATCCTCTTTTGTCGAGGAGACCTTTTCGTATTCAAATTAATCTCATACAGTGGGTTAGAAGATGTGTCTCAACATTCTTAGGGTTCCCTCAATTCTATAAACTAAGCACTACTTATCTCAAGATCAGGAATGTTTGAGTTATTTAATGCTCGTTCTCACAAGTCAAGTTTAATTGAAAGAGTATAGTTCACTAATAATTGTTGATTAAAACTCAAGTAAGAACTTTTTTCTTAACTGAGTATATCAATGAAAGTTTGACCCCAATTCAATGAGGGGATAGCGTGTCGTACTATTCATCAAAGCCAAAAAGTAGATAGCAATGCCCTCGGAACTCAGGTTTACATTGAGGGTAGTAGGAATTCCCACCATTGCAACCTAAACCGAAGGGGCTCAATTCTGATTGGCTCCTATTTCTTCTATGACACGTCCCTCGAGTTCATTATAAGTTCCGCCTTTTTGGCTTTACTTCTCCTGGCAGCTTACCCCATCCATTATACTCCTTCCAAGCTTTCATGACGTCACTATTGTTTATTGTTTCTAAGATTTTGCTTTATTCTTCTTCAGTTTTTAGTCTATAACATTTGGACGACGCATCTTTATTTTATAATTAATAAAGTCAAGATTAAATCATATGTCGAATCTGTTCTTGACATTGTAAATTCGGTCCAGGAATACGGTTGGACTTGATGGTGCAAAAACAAAGATTTTTACAACATTGAAAAGAAATTTAGTTAGTAATATTAAAACGAATGTACCACGGAAACGCCTCTTCTAAATTCCAAAAGGTCTAGTGTGTTTCTAATCTAAAAACAACACAACCGCTCCTTCACTCACTCACTAGTAGTGAGTTAGATTTTCACTCTCACTCACTCATCTGGATAAATTCTAGCCTCTTTCCAGTATACATAAATTTGAAGTAGGTCGGTAGAATTATATATTATTTATTTTTGAAGGTCTATTGTAACTAAAACGCAATAACTATCAAGCAACGGATTGCATTAGCAGCTACAGATCTGGCAATCATTATAATTTTGGTCCTATGAATACCTTGTACCTTCACTATCTTACATACCTTACATTTTATGTCTTGAATCAAATTTATACTTGTTTACTAACTTTTCGATTATATTTAATTGGAAATAAATGCACTCTAACAGCCTTAAAACGTGTTAAGTCCAACTTTGGTTATATTGCGTTTTGTGATATCTTCAATAGCTTATAAATTAGATGCAAACAGATTTTAGCTCTAGCACAAAAGGATTATTATATATTATAATACGCTGAATTTAAAAAAAATCGTTTCAGAACTATGTCCAGCATATTTGTTGCAATTTTTTTAAATTTACTGCGTAGCGTAGACCGACGATTCTACTTATAACCTATACATTTAAGTATATCACTTTAACTGCGATATGTGTGCTATTTTGCACGTTGCGAGAGTCTATCACGAGAAATAATTGAAATATAATATATTATAAATAATTGAAAATTCTTTTTTTATTGAAATTTGATTAAAACTTTAATATTTCCTTTCCTATCTCAAAACATTTTATTTTGACTTGAATCTTCAGAACGAGCCTCCAGAATATGCTTGGAATATTACTACAATCGACATGCAATACATATAACATCTCTTCAAAAAATACCCATCACTTATTTTTTTTTTTTCTAAAACAACTTTATTTAATCAAAATTGTATTTTTACTAAACAGTTACTAGAAAAAAATTTCGAGTAACACAAACTGAATATTTTTGGTAGACTCTAATGTTTTCTTTTCAATCAAGAATGTTTTAAAATAATTCATCACTAAATTGACCTTAAATAAATGACAATTAGAGTTATTTAGTACTTAGTAACGTTAGATTTAGCTGTTTTGTTAATATTTATTTGTAGAAAAAAGTGAATTTATAAACCTATTAGTTTTAGCTAGAATAATATTTTATAACAATACAGATATGATCCATAAAGTTGTTTTACTGCTCCATCTTCCATTAAATCAAGCTTCTTATACTTTATAACTTTTACAAATCTCGCATTAATCCCCCATGACAACCAACGTTCCAATAATATACCACTCGGTTCGGGAACGTTGAATTTTGGCCTCTGGTCCACCCTCCTTTAAGGTTTTTCTGAAGTTAAATCTGTTTTATATATATTATTTCTCTTTATTGTGTAATATTACATTCTCTCGTATATTTGAAACAATGGTAAAAGAGAACAGAGAGCACAATCACACCATATTTATAGAGATATAAAAATCAGTTTTTTTATAAAAAAAATAATAAGTAGGGGAAAAACAGAACAAAAAAAATGTTTAACTTATTATAAAATAACATCTTAAATACGTTTATTCCTGTTTACAACATGCTATATATTTTACTTTTTTTTTTAAATTTAAAACTGAGTTTTATTTTTTTATGAATTTTAATGGCTACGGAAGTCAATGGTAGAGGAAGAAATAAGCCATGATGGGTTTGTGTTTTAATTTGGATCAACCAGGCTTATAGTTGTGGGAGTTGAGAAGTAAATTTTAACCACCTCGAAACTGCAGCGGCGCCGGTTCGAATCCTGTCTGGGGGCCATTTTAATTTTTGTAAGAGTTCCACAAAATAAAAACCCCTCATAGACAACCCCTCGTACGTCAATGAGGATACTCTTTTATCATTTACAATGAATAAGATGAAGGACATGATGAGACCTATAAATCAAAACTTTAATTCCAAAACATTTTCATGACCTTTCATTTTAAAAAATATTAACTATTTAAAGAAAATATTTGCCCATAATCTCTTACCTATGGTTTTTATTTTCATATTTATTTTATTAATTCTGTGGATCTTATTCTTTTTTTTTATCTTAAATATTTAGGTTCATGAGAAGCTCTATGAAATAATCTGCATATATGATATAATAACAGAATCCTATATAGAATAAACAAATCAGACATGATTATCACAATAAAGAGGTTTGTTATAAAAAGTAAATATTTAATATACTTTTTTAATATACTACCACCAATCAGTTTTTTGTGTAAATTCACAGAATGAATCTAGAGTTAAGCAGTTCTCTCCCTTATACTTCCTTTTTTAAACGAAACAGTGATAAATTATTAAAAACTATCAAAAATAGAAAAGGCGATACCTGTAAGGTCAATTATTATATATATATTGTATTATGGGGAAAAAATATGATACTGGAAACATATTCTATTTATAAATAAATTTAGGTTAATTTTTTTTTGTAAATAATAAAAAAAATATCTCCATATGAAAACTATTTATAGTATTTGCAGTATTTTAAGAGTTGGGTAGCCCTGAGTTTCTTGTGACTAGAGGAAACAGGTTTACGAATTCCTCGTGAAATGAGGTTTATTTTCACATTTGCCTAAAGATTTAATAATAAAATTCCTTTTTTTTTTCGAAATGTAGTTCATAAATAAGGATCTTGTTTCAGTTATAATTATATAAAGAAAGTAAAGAGGTACACTAAAAATTTACTTTGTCTTACAAATGTGTTTATTGTGTAACAACTTTGTATATTGTGGAGGGTTTCTATTATTTTATCATACATGGAGATGGTTTCTTAGAGCTCTTCATACACCTTAATGTATATAATCACGGTCAAAGTCATGATTTTTAAGAAAAAATACCAATTTCCTGTCTTATTGAGGAAAGACATGCTAGTTAGTCGTAGTGTAACAGTTGTTAGTCGTTGCATAATATGTAAAAGTGAAATGATTAACTGCAATAAGAGAATATTATGTATTAGTAAAAAAAACAAATTGGAAATATAACTCTGATGTAAAGTTTGTTCATTAGACCTGTTTATCTTAAAAACCTGGGCTAAATTTACGAAGATATAAAGTTTTTTAAATTGGGATAACAGGTATATCCGTTTTTAAAACCTTTTGCTATGACGGCAGCAGTCGATACAACACACTCGTAGTATTTTAGTCTTTATAAATATTGTAAATTAGTATAAATAAATAACATGGTGCATTAACATTAATGGGTGCTAGTATTTTTAAGCCTAATTTATGTTAATAAAAAAATCATTTTGAATATGAAATGGTGTTTCCATCATACTATTTTAAGATGCTACAGTGAAAGCTAAATATTAGGTGTTAACCTTACATAATATTTAGCTTGTTTGTAGATTGTCAATATTTACTAAAATATCGAGTAAAAGTTTATACTAATCATTTCCGATCATAAATTCAGCTTGTATGTATGATTTAAAAAAAAAGATCTGCTTTGACGAAATTACCGACATTAATCACTAGTGAAGGTCAACCTTTTCTGAGTTATCACAGTTAGTGATTTTTTACTTTCTGTAGGCCCTGTTATGTTAACCATGGTTAAGCAAATTGGTCTCCTTCATTTCAACCTGCTAACTGGTTTCTCTCCACTATCAGGTTGAAAATCTGATACCATCAACTGAATCGTACTTAAGCAAATTCGGGTCAAACCTCCACTGAAAAGGATTTGTTGGCGGTTTGTTTATAATTTTTGAGAGAGCGTAGCAAGCGAAAGGCGACAATTGTGACCAAAACCAAAACACATTTGATACATATGCTCTCAATTATTATAAATACTACATCGTTTCTACTTTTCGTCCAGCATTGTAGGCGTGGTTGACTTCCACTATAGACAGTTGACCTTCATTAGTGAATGTATTAGTAATAGAAATTTGACTATTCAACATTCACTAATATGCTCATTATAAGTCAACCATTCGTTATTTATTAATGCACTTATGGGTAAGTATTTGGATGTCCGTTAATAAAACCAATGATGTTTTATTTTGCGTTGCTTAAACAGCTCTTTGACAAAAAATAAAATAAAAGTAAATTATAGTTAAGTTCTTTTGTTTTTTTTCATTACTATAACCTATTACTCTACCGTAATCTATAATTGAATTCAATATCGTTAGTTGAACTTAATTATAAGGAAACTATTTAAGTTTTTAGTTGCATTGCAAATTGCGTATAAAGACGTTCCAAATATATTGATCGTGTATTCTAATTGTTTTCTTCATAAAAATAAATAACAGATAAGAATTAAAAATACATATCAATCATTCTTAGAGAATATCATACTTTTGATAACGTCATGTACCAGTGAGCTAATATGTAAAACAACGTAAGATATATGTTCGACAATAGTATGTATGTTCGACAACAGCTATACATAATTATAAATTCACACAAAGAATAATAGTTGTTCTAGAATTTTAAACGAAAATGGAGGTAAGAAAAGTATATGGTGCGATTGGGTGCGTCATATCCGATATTTTTTTCTGAAACAGACTGATTTAGAGCAACTATTGAAGATCTGATAGTGTGAATCAAGTAGCAATCTGGAGGGTACGTCCAAAAATATGCCGTGAGCTGTTCTTTTTCTATAGGTTGTCTTCTTTTTGTGGAACATCATTCTTGATTTGCGTGAAGTGGCATCAATGTAATCAACTGGTTCAAGGCGATTGGTTATTTAAAAACTGTTTTCTTTTTCATAACTAACAATTGAAATTTTTAATAACTAAATTACAGTCAGTATGAAATCGGTTCAAACATGGGCTTTGATTTTTAATCATAACCAGTAAACAATAGTGCAGTCTATTTAAAAAAAGAAGTCCTAGCACAGGCTTCACCATTTTCAAGTCTTAGCATTTTAAAGGTTTCATATAATATTTTAAATATATATATTAATATTTTGATTTTTCATTAAAAGAAATAAGATTCATTTTAACCCTTTAGAAAACAAATTACTTATTAATAGCAACTAAAGTGTAAGAGTGAAAAAAATGTGAGAAAAAACAATAAATTCATATTAAAAAAATACAGTAATAAATTGTAAGTCTAAAAATTTTTAATATGAACATTTTTCTATAAGTAGGAAGTGGAATTTTTCGGATAGTCCGAGGTAGAGACAATTAAATTAATTAATCAAAGAATTAAATAAAAAAAACTAGAAGGGGTCTGTTATAAATTGTATACAATATTTTTGCTTACTAATGCGCAAACATATTTTCTTTTGGAATATATATTTTTAAAACGGTTTGTATCTGACTTCAATTAGTGGAATAATGAGGATTAATAACGAATAGTCTAGTGAATATTTTATCAAATACTTACCAGTGCGTAATTGTATTTGCACTACAATTGTATTGAACACAACTTAGATATCAACATACAAAATAATGAAGCAGATATTTATACAGAACGTGTAAGACGTCCGAACTCAGACGATTTAATTGATGAGTACCTAACTCTCCCTCTTACAACAGTTCAGCTCCCACCTGAATTCGCGACCCCAAAAGAAATCCAAAAACTGATTGGAAGGCTTAAAATAAAGAAACGTCCTGGACTTGATTTGGTATCAGTCATAGTAATTGAAATGTTACCCAGGAAAGCTCTTGTTTTCATAACGTCCATTTTTAACAGTTGCCTGCCTCCTGGATATTTTCCCGATACGTGGAAAAAGGCCGAACTTGTTATTCACGAGCCTGATAAAAACATTAAACTAATCAGCAGCTATAGACCCATCAGTTTGTTACCCATTCTAGAAAAATTGCTGAAATCAGTTATAAAAAAGCATCGAGCTTATCCCGGACTTTCAATTTGGTTTTAAACATAGTCATTCCACTTCTCACCAACTGGCAAGGCTATCAGCAATTATAATACAGGGTTTTGAATTGAAGAAGCACATCCTGGTAGCGTTCTTGGACTTTCAACAAGCGTTCGACAAGGTCTGGCATCAAGGTCTCCTATACAAACTAAAGCAGATGGACATTCCAAAGTACTTATACGACATTTTGAGCTCATTCCTCAACGGCAGATAATTTTCTGTTAGAATAAATGACATGAATTCTATCCTCAGACAAATCCATACAGTACTCGCATGGATTTGTCTGAGGATAGAATTCATCCTCAGACAAATCCATGCGAGTACTCCACAAGGTTCAGTCCTTCCCCCCATTCTGTTCAACTTCTATGTTCACGACATCATTCAGTCCACAAACCGCTATGTTCGCTGACGATACAGCAGTATTCTCTGATGATGGCATGATGGCATTGCTAGAAATAGTTAACAAAGTCACCTTAATGATCCAGAACACTACTTCAATAAATGGATGATTAGTCTGAAAATTAAAAAATGTACTTCAAAAGTTTTCAGACGCCCACTAGACCCACCAGAACGGATCCTCAAAGGTAAAAATGAAAAATAGAATCCTGCAAGTGAAACAGTAAGATACCTGGGAATTCATCTCGATAGCCGCCTTACCTAGAACCACCATATCAACATCAAACTGACTCAAACCTACACAAGGTTGGCAATGCTATATCCTATTCTAAATAGAAAATCTAAATTAAAACCAGAAACAGCTATTCTTATTTTTAAAACAATTCTCAGGACACTGCTGATGTATGACTGTGAAGTCTGTGGAGCTAAGGAAAAAATTATAATATTTTCAAAATAAAGTCGTAAAAATTTCAGTGGATGCTCCTTGGTTTGTAAGAAACAGCCAATTGAATTGGAAATTACAAAAAGAGTCTATACAGGATTACATAAAAAAAAAAAGGTTCCTGAAGTTCCACTCCCAGTTATCTACAGTTAAAGTATTGTATAGTGACATACAATTTCGGAGACCCAACCTCGACCTGAAGACTGAAGTTCACACTGCTGCAGGACATTCTGTTATTGTCACTCAAAAATTTTATTTTATCTTAATTATCTCTTTTCTCTCTTCATCTTTTTCTTAAATTCACTTTCTTTTTTCATTTTTGTTTCCATTAAAAGTCAATTATTTATTTTTTTAAACCGATAAATGTCATTGTTTTAGTTATTAACTTTACTTTTATTTTTTATTAAGAGTTATTATTTTAATCTATTTATTTCATCTTAATTTTTTGTTTTATTTATAACATTGTATATAGTAAGGGGTGTCTTTTGTGTGAGATACTACCCCCCATAATCAATAGTTAAAAAATTGTACCTTTTATATTAACCATGTAAGGGCACCAGACCGATCTGTATTAAATAAATCATTAAGGAAATAAAGAAAGTCTTTCCTCGTCCCTTTCTTTATTTTCACTTTAACTACTGCTGATAACTTTTTAAATAAAGCTTTCTTACATTCCGTATTTTTTACTGTTTAATATAAAATAGACATGATTTAATTAAAGTATTTATAACAGAACCGACTTCGTAATTTGCTCAAATTATAGTCAAACCGTTTTTCATAATTCATAATGAACTTAAGAAGTATATTCTTATAATTTAAAATACTGGCTTAAACAAGTTGCAATTGTAGACTTGAAAACTTAATGAAGAAAATATGGCGAAAAAGTATTACATATCATATGAAAAGCCATGCTATAATATTATAAACTAACACCAAATCCAGATATAATTTAGAAATATTTCTGCAGCAATTCAAAAACTTGACCTTCTCTGTTTTTGAGCCCATTCATGAGGAATTGATAGCTCTGTAATTAAAAAAAAAATGAATTTTCTCAGAAAAGCTTCATATATTATTGAATAAATACCTACAGAACAAATCTGCAAAATTTTAAGAAAGTCAGAGACCCTAAGGTTCCATCTGTTGAATAACAATGAAATATGCCAGCAGTATGCAACAACCCAAAAAATTCATAAGTCACTTTATTTCTAATAAATTAGCAATTTTCTAGCACTAAGTATTCTACGTTTTAAGACATTAAAATTTAGAAAATCATTCACTGTTTTGTAACAAATTGAAACGTGAGACACTGCTTTCGTTCAAAATATGTCAGTATAATCTCTTATAAAACCCTACCCCTTTAATGACATAATAATACTTCATAAAATTTTATATTATATGTTGTTTCGTATTATAATCTGATACAATAAACTGTAAATTCTTGCGTATTCGTACAAATTTAATCCTCGACCTCAACTGAAAATGATCCGACGCAGTTGATCCAATCAAAGCTATAATTATAATTGTTATAAGTTTATTCATTATAATAATAGTTTTACTTTTACTATTCTTCATTATTTCTAGTTCACATTTTACTTTTATATGATTTTATAGACTGTCATGAATTTATATGATAATACCCCATAATAAGGTATTGCTATATTCTAAAGAGAACTTTTAAGGAATATTATCTATGAATGATGAAATCATTTTTCTTTTTAGACAGTTCTTTCCATATTTTATTGTTTTCGAAATATTGTTATTTAATATTCCAATGAAAATACCTTCAATTTATATAATTATCTTCTGAATGGTTTTACCTAACGAAAAAAAAATCTGAGATATATTTTTACTTAGCACCTCGTAAAAGGAAAAACACGAAATTGACACTGACAGAGAGAGTAATCTGAGGTTTAAATTTGGGCTGTGGAGAACCCGTCAGCCATTCTTCGAAAAGATTATTTTATTAATGGACCACCTTTACCACTGTCACCTGATATAAATAAATAAAACTGAAGAAAAGTTATCCGTCATTTTCAGGTGAAGTCTGTTTAAGACTGTTTTTGGAATAGTAATAATAGTAATAGTAATATTGGAAACCAAAAAAAAAAAAAAGAAAAAAAAGTAAAGGTTTTAAATTCACTTCTTTTTTTTTTTTTAAGTTAAGAACAATCAATACTAAGTGAAGCTTGTATGCTTCTGATGCAGGATTAATTGCTATTGTGATTCCGCAATTAGCTTTCACTACACTACTAAGACGGTACATTAAGACTTAACACTTCTGTCATCACTCTCAAATAAATCATTTCACAATACAAAAAAAGTTAGTTATGTATTGTACTGAGTTGAACAAGAACTCTAAAAATGAGTAAAAATAGAAGAACAAATCAATTTCCATTTCATTGTATCAAATATTAGATTATTTTAAAAAACTGCGCAAAATTAAAATTTGAAAGCAGAAACCTTTATGAACTGAACAATATCGTTATATGCAATGTTAATATTCTATATTGACACTTGTATGACAAAATGAACGTTTCATTGAATGTCTGATGCGTAAAATACAAAATTTCCATCTCTAAATTAGTATTTCACCTCAATAGTCTGATTTATTAGGAAAAACTCTGTAGGTAGATGTTTAGATAATATGAGTATATTAATATAAATCTTTACATCTTCTTCTCCTTCCTATTATTTTGTTTTAAATGAGAGGGATTTTATTAATAATAATTTTTCTTTTACAAGAATATTAAATTGGGTTTTAATGAATTGGCTAAACAAGAATATGAATTATGAGGATTTAAACCTTGTATATATTTATTATTATGAACAAAGTTATTATTGCTATATATTTTTTTAGTGGAAATTATTTTTAAATTATTAATTATCAATCAGAACGAATGAGGAAAAATATTCTCAGGAACTCATTATGCCCACATAGTAAAAAAAAATAAATATAAGAATTCAATTTTTTATTAATTTTATTCTATACACTTACATGATATATAGACAATTTTGGAGACGTTTAGGCCTCTTTATCTTCCAATATTTTAAATTTTTGTTTCCTCTATTTAAATGGATTCATAAGCTGAACTAATAACAAACTGTCCTTCATCCCACTAACGAAAATAATTCAATAAAATGCCCAACAGAGTGCTCTAAAATAGCAACAATAGAAAATATTCTCTTTGTTAACCGTGTGTAAAAGAGATAAAATATGTATGAAAGTAAAATAAAATTTACAATCCACAGAAATTAGTGGAGATTAAAAATAAGTTAAACGAAGTTATAAAAATTGGCTTTCAAATTATTTGAAAAATACAATATAAAAATAGCTTTTTCCCAAAATAGGAATAAAACAATATATTAGCGTATATAATTTTTAAATGTATGTTGTCAATATGGAAATTTTAAGTTTAAAAATGGCCAAAGATAAAAATGCCGAAACATCTAAAATAAATATATGTATAAAATTAAATTAATCTCAATGAAACTTAATCAAATTGTTATATGGTCATATTGTTTACATTGTGGGTTTCATGAAATCTTAAGAATATTTGTGCACAAATGTTCCGGTTGAGAATTGCAATTAAGGTTAAGAATTGCAAAACCTAATAACTAATTATTAATTTATATAAGCCGCTAGTAAAAGGAGTGCTATAATACAAAAATGAGGGGTCTAGAGGAACTACAACCCAGTTCTCTTCTCAGACGAATCCTCTTTGTTGTCTTTGACTAATATTATGTAATTAATGTTTTAAAATTTCAATAAATGATACACAAGTTAATATGAGAAAAATAAAGTGGGTAAATTACATTGATCAAAATAATAAAAGATCAGTATATTTCCTTGTTAATTTAACAACATAAAATCAAACAAAAATATATTAACATACATAATAATCTGTGATCATATTCACTTATAGCATAAAATATAACGGAACATATAAATCATGGATAGATAAAGTCCATAGTGTTGAGGGAGTTAATTTTCCTTTTACTATGTAAACAGACATTGTATTGCGCGGACCATTATTTCAAACTGGTGCTATATATTTACGAGCGCGTGCCAAACAGATCAGACAATGAAGATTCAGATTCGAGGAAATTCTAGCTCGAGGTTAGTCACACCGGACAGATTGCTTTAAATTAGCCATGACTCAGTCGGATGGTACATTCTACTCTCGTCTCTTTTTATTTTGGAAAAAACAGCACAATTCTATGGAACAAGATCTAAGTATTTTTATCATTATTTTATAATTCAGATTAATTATATACTTATGAATATAACGTCCTTAAAATTAGAAAAAAAATATTACACTTATTAATTTGTCTCTGACATTATATTCTTTTGAAAACAAATCATATTGCGGTCTTTAATAATATTTTTAATAGTTTTATTATTTTTAAATTGATCCCATGGGGTCGCAGAAGGATGAGTTCACGAAGTTAAACAAACAAAGAGTTAAATAAAAAATGAAAAAGTGGCGTGTAAAACGACGTACATTGAAAATATAACTATCAAAACACTAAGAAGGCACTAAAGGTTTAAAGAATAATAATAAGGAATTCAGATAATAATAAATTATCGAGGTGGATGTGTGAGATTAGATGGTTCTGATTCCAATTCAAGATGTGAGTTTCTCTATCAGAAGACCTCGGCAATGCGTGTTCAAACAGGTTAAATAGCTGGCTAGGAAATATAAGACAAATGAAAGTCTTCGAAGGATAGAATCTTTGTAATTATGAGAGATAGTTGACCGTGGATGATAAATGAGGAGAAGATGGTTGGGGGTGCGG
>NW_027104790.1:870353-872159 GCF_000696795.3 Halyomorpha halys
ATCTTTCGAATAAAAAAAAAATTTTGATTACAATTTAATTTTTTGTGTTATTTTTTACAATTTCAAGTTCTATCGGGCTTAAAAAAACACCCTATATATAAACATCATATTTTGAAATGTATATTTATTGTAAATAGTTTGATTATAAAAATTAAAAACAATGTTATAGGTTGTTATATTCATAAGTGCATTATTAAAATCAATATTACAATAGAATCTTCTGATCCACTAAAAGCTAATTTTTTAGACATAGAATCTCTTGATAGCGTCTAATAGCCCCAGAGAGATAGATTAGCGCAACTAGAGATTCTATGTGTAAAACATTAGCTTTTAGTGGATCAGAAGATTCTATTGTAATATTGATTTTAATAATGCACTTATGAATATTACATCTTATAACATGGTTATTAATTTTTATAATTAAACTATTTACAATAAATATACATTTCAAAATATGGTGTTTGCCTGACGACTACGTAGTTGCGGCAATATGTTGTGATAAATCGGCAGATTGATCGGTGACAATCCGATAGTAGCATGGTCGCTACAAAATATTAAAGTTAATCCTTAAACACCGATTATATTTTCTCTTTCACAACAATAAGCGCATTTTATCCAAGTTCTGTACATTTGCAGATGTAAAGATCCCCAAAACAGATGCTTGAATATGGCTCTTGATAGGAATCAGACAGAACCTTCTTCCCTTTGACAGGAAAACTGTATCCTTCCAGCTGGATTAATATGAATACATCTAACACATGTACAAACGCATCCATTGCAAAGCAGTTACTGAATGCGTTATTGGAACGTTACAAAAAGCATATAATACAACAAAGGGCAAAAAGGATACAATGTACACAACACATATATTGTACGCAATTCTTTAATACTCTGCAGCGTTCAATCGTTTCCATAGCTATATCAAACATCAGATTTTAATGCTTTATCAAAGTACTTAAAATGGATCTATTTTTGGGCAGGGGAGAAGATGGTATTACAGCTTGGATAAAACTATCATTATTTCCCTTACCATCCCCCGTGGTGTATTGCGTGTTTTGCAATGTCCCTCTTTCCTTTGAGTATAGGAGCTGAATTATGATATTGAATGGTTGGGTATAAATATTTTATGATTACCTCAATAATGATATTTTATTTTTGTGTTAATATTTCGTTTAATTATACAGATATAGTACGAATTTCAATATTTATTTACTTCACAAGTTTTCTTTTAGAGACAAAGTGAAGAGCGTCCAATTGAATCAAAATTACCACTCAAATCAACAAAGTAAATGATTAAAATTGAAAATAATAAACCTAATAAATAACTATACATTATGAAATAAAAGTTAAAAATAACGTAATTTTTTCCACTTCATATTTAAATCTTTAGCTATCAAATACTAAATTCACTATAAGCAGAATGACTTTCAATAGCATCACAAATAGATGTCTTTGCTTTGATTTTAAAAGAACCGAACTAACAAAAATAGGTAAATTTTGTTTTTCTTTAGAAATCACTCAAAACTAAGCTGGTAAACATCAATAGTGAGACAGCTCTATTTGGAGACAACTTTTAATAGGAATTGTTATCTTTAAAGGTCTTTTTTTCAAAATTGTGATTAAAGCAGTGAGAATCTTGTCAAACGAAGGCAACAATGCGAGGCATGTAGATGTAGTTTTTCGTTTTAGTAGGTCTCACATCCATGTTCTTAGTAATAAATAAAATACATAACAATAATAAGTAATAAATAAATTACATAATAATAATAAGTAATAAATAAAATACATATTAATTATTATTTATTG
>NW_027104790.1:875858-878257 GCF_000696795.3 Halyomorpha halys
TAAGTAATAAATAAAATATATAATAATAAGTAATAAATGAAATACATAATAATAATAAGTAATAAATAAAATACATATTTTAAAGTGTAAAATGGTGATGCGGTTTAAAAAATCCAAATTTAATAAATTATAAAAAAATATATTATGTTAGGGGATTGGGGGAATGATGAAGAAGAAATTAACTTTTCTGACTTTTCTAATCTAGTACAACTGCTTCAGATATATTTTGGATGATTTATAGAATTTTTTGTTTCATTTTATTCAGTTAAAAATTATTTAATAATCCTTGCAATGAAGATAATTTTCTTTTCTCTTTCTGTTCTTCAATAATTATGTTAGCATCAATTTGTTTAGGGAAGGTTTTATCTTTGCAAATAAGTTTTAAGAACTGATTTTAATTATTTTGGGATGTATTTTTATTTTAATTATTCTGGTATATATTTTTGTCTTGCATTTTACAGTTTTTTTAACAACAAATTCATAAATAGCGTGTTTTTTTTTAGGTTATCACTCCATCAGAACTGTAAATAAAATGTCATATTACGAAAAAAAAATTTCGAGTTGTGAGACTTTGTTGGAACAACTAGTTTGTTATGTATTTTTGCTATCACTATTCATTGATATATTGTAGTACATAAATATAAAAATTACTTATATACAAAGATTATCTGTTGCAAATAAGATAATTTGAGTATTTGATCTTAATTTCTAATAGCTACCTGGTTAATACCAAAACTAGTTATGAGACCATTTAACTTTTAACACTAACACCGCTATTGCTGGCTTACATGTTAATAATTAACATTAATTTATATTGTTATTATACTCATTCGTAGATCGTAAACAAACACGGAAAAAACAAAACAAAACCGGATCACCTCCACAATTAGAAGACAATATGGCAAACACGTGTGACCCATATATAGCTGGGCTACTAAATCCTAGTAAATAATTTCGGTTGGACAGTTGAGATTATAAATAGTTTACAAGATGGTGCTGCAGATTGGAGTTCGCAGAAAATGTGGCACCTCTTCTCATTTACTGACACTTCTCTATGTCCTCTTATCGGCTATATTTGACAACAGTGTCGCAAGAAAATAAATTGCCTCTTCTACGAAATAATTGCGTGTATGTTTCTGAGAATGGTGGTTTTATCAGTAGGGATAAAGTTTACATATATATGATCATATCTTTATATTCATGAAGCACGTAAGCTATTTTTTTTCATAAATTAAGTCATGAATTTTAAAGCATTAATAGAAATATGAATTCTCTAGAATATCTCTTTTATATATATCAAACGTTAGTACTATATTATATATTTTAAGGGCGGAGGAAAGGAGCGAATTTAGACTTTCTCATTATGACTCCATTAGAATTTATAGTTTAGAAGAACCCTTCCCTTCTTTTGCTCTAGTTGGAATACATAAGGAAGTTGAAATCATAAATAAACAAACTGACCATGTTAAGATACATTCTTACCGAAATCAATACAATTTTAACAGAAGCCTGAGTTATGTTTAAATAAAAACTTCATATAAATAATTGATTTCATACTAATTGGAATTTCAATAAAAATATTATTATAGAAGGATTTGTGTAAATTATTTGTGCAGCCTTAAAAATTATAGTACTTAATTTTTGAAACTATGCAAATAATATGAGTAATTATTAATAATTAAAGGTATATTATAATTGAGTAATGAATCAGATCACTTAAACGTTTGAAAAAAAGGCGATACATGGTTACTGGAATTGGTGGTAGCTTATTTTAATTCATATAACACCACTAACTTATCAATAAATAAATCAAAAGAAATGCAATGATTCTATTTGTTTCGAAACATAATTTCCTGCAAGAATCTGTTCTCATACATTTCAACTTTTGGGTATTCCGTTCCTGTTATAACGCACACACAAAAAAAAAACCTATTGGTTGTTTGTGTAAAACCTATTATGTGAATCGATAATATATTGAGTGCTCAGATTTTGGCAAAATAGAGAGGATAATTTACAATGTTTATAACACGAGGTGCGTATTTTTTTAATCTAACTTTTCCTTTCTGATAAAAATGGAAATTTATCTGAAAAATAGTCATTTGTTCACTTAATTTTAGTTTTTTTGTCCGCAAAACACTTATTCGAAAAAAAAAAAAACGTCCCAGTTCAAGTCAGACTTATTTTATTTTATGTCCTCCTCATCTAAAATTTTTTGGTATGGTGCACTGGAGAAGAAATTGTAAGACATTACATATAGACATGCATAAAGAATTCATGCACTAGCAAAGGAATATCGAGGTTCTTTTGCTAGTGCATGCAGTCTTTATAACTCGATAACTAAGATGTACAAAACTATATTATTATGTAGACATACATAAGGACTGCACTAGCAAAAGAAC
>NW_027104790.1:878307-879219 GCF_000696795.3 Halyomorpha halys
AATAAGATAAAGGAAGAATTTTTATTGTTATTTTTAGAAATTAGCCCTAATGTTATGTTAGAACTTTTATCATTATTTATTAAACCAATTAAAGTAGAAGGAAAAATTTTTTACATAAAAGAATGTAAGTATAGGCATAGATTTCCTCCCCACATTATGTTACAAATAATTAACCTAGAAATGAAATTTAATAGTAAATTTATAATAACTCAAAAGGATGTAAAAATTTTTGACAAATTGGCAATGCAATTTGTAAATTTAGATTTAAGACAAGGTTATTGGTTAAAAAATGATATAATGAAAAAACTTAATAAAAACATAGACAAATATAAAATCGAATACCCACATTATAATGATAAAATTGATGAATTTTTTACCAATAATCAAATCAAACTTATGGATAATTATAAAGAGATATTAATAAATAAAATTAGTAAGAATATCAAGGTTAACATTAAGAAACCATATAATAAAATAGGAATGGAAAGTGAATTAAACAAAACATTCATCTCAAGTAATAATGTTGACAAACAAGTTAAATACTATCTTAATTCCTCGAAACATGATATTATAAATAGATATGAAAAGTTGAATGAAATGAATTTAGTAGAAAATCTTACAAGTGTAAATGTTCCAATTAATATAATTAACTTTTTGAGTCTTGGTGACAATGTGAATTTATTTCCTAAAGATATCAGGAAAGATATTATTATATTGATAACAGATTTAGAGATTATTTTAAAAGATATGGATACTTGTGACAATCACAAAAACAGTTTGAGAAATAATATAATCAGGAAAATAGGTAATTTTATAGAAAAAAACAAGAAAGGTAAAAATAATAATATTCAAAAACTTTATAATAAATGGAAACAAGATTTAGAATCATTAAATAAATTCAAAAAGAAAAAT
>NW_027104790.1:884887-904479 GCF_000696795.3 Halyomorpha halys
TATGTAGACATACATAAGGACTGCACTAGCAAAGGGACCTTGATACTCGATTATAAGACATACAAAACTATATTATTATATTGACATACATAAGGACCGCACTAGCAAAAGAAGCTTGATACTCCATAACTAAGACATACAAAACTATGTTATGAGCATCTCTTAACTCTATGAAATATAGGGTATATTTCGTCTTTCGCATGTCACCCCAAGTTGAAACACCCTTTTTAAATTTATAAATATTTAGTAACATTTATTTCTCTTAAATTTATAACCAGAAATGTAAAACTTGATAAAGGGATATATTTACTGAAAATATATAATGGACCGTGGTTCAATATAGAACCAAAATAAAGTGTTCCATATTTACATACACACTATATTTTTAATGTGTCGGTGTTGCATTTGATGTTTAAAAATAAAAAGTCTGAGGGCCTGCCTCACTGAACCTTATAGTCCCTCCATATATTTTTACTCAAGCTCAACTTCCTTTAGGAAAAACTAGGAGTTATTTTTTTGAGGAAGTTGTAAATATAGCTTTGTAAGTACAAGATTATAAACCAATAAATACACACAGATCCTCTACTTTAATGCTATATTTAGAGTTTTGTAGGTAATGGTAGAAAATATGATAATTTATCACTTTATCTACTTTTGCTGAGTTCTAGGAATCCGTACTACGGTCTCTAAAAAAGTGAACTGGGGATTTAGTAAGACGAATTTTTAATGTACACATAGTAATATTAAAGCTGTTTCTGTAACAGGTTATTTTACACCTTTCAAGCTTACTTAGCTCTGCTTTTCTTGGTTCATTAAACAATTAAAATGAAATTTCATAACTCTATGTTTCAGAAATCCATTTGATATATCCCATTTAAATTTCAATAATTTAAAAAAAAAAATGAATTGCATTTTAATGTTTGATGATTTGGAAGATTTTTTAAAAATTTCAATGAAGTTTTTGTGGTGGCAAGATTATTATTATTAGATCAACGTCTTCAGCGGCACTAGTCGACGTTAGCAAAGAGACTGAAATGGGTTTGCCACTGTCGAAATTATTATCAACATTTTTATTTCCCTAGTATATTTCTTTTAAATCTATTTTTAATTATAATTCATTTAATGTTTCATTATTTTACATTTGTTTTAGTGGCAAACCCATTTGAAACCTCTCGGCCATATGATCAATTAATAATAATTAGCAATTACAAACAAGGTGTTTTTTTACGTTGTAAAAACAATAATGAATATTTCTGTTAACAATAATTATGAATGTTTTGTTATATATGTCAAGTGTTAATATTGTTTTGTTAAGAAATAAAGAGCGTATCTAAAGAATCATCTTAATCGTTACAACAGGAACACGCAGTAAATAAATAAATCCATCGCCACTGAGCACAGGAAAACGTATCTATTGTTCCGCATATACTATAGTACATACGGGTCTATAGTACCATATATATTATATTACTGTAATATGAAAAAAAAATTAACTAAGTTACAATTTATGTTTGTATTCATCAAATCCATAAACCCATTATCATGAACCATTACTATCACAAGACTTATGCTATTAAGCAGTAGAAACGAAATATATTATTTAATAATATAACTTCATTTATTTTCATTTTCTTCCTTAGGCTATTGTACCGCACATACTATAGTACATACGGATCTATAGTAACCTATATACCATAGCACCGTAATATGAAAAAAATTAACTTAGTTACAATTTATGTTTGTATTCATCAAATCCATAAATCCATTATCATGAACCATTACTATCTCAAGATTTATGCCATTAAGCAGTAGAAACGAAATATATTATTTAATAATACAACTTCATTTATTTTATTTTTCTTCCTTAGGTAATTGTACCGCACATACGGATCTATAGTACCATATATACCATAGTACTGTAATATGAAAAAAATTAACTAAGTAATCTACCTTACAATTTATGTATGTGTTCATCAAATCCGTAAACCCATTATCATGAACCATTACTATCTCAAGATTTATGCCATTAATTAGTAGAAACGAAATATATTATTTAATAATACAACTTCATTTATTTTCTTTTTCTTCCTTAGGCAATTTTTCCTCTTTAATTTTATCCAACAGAGGCTTTGGAGTCATCCTGTTTGATACGATACCTAATTAAATGAGATAATTAGTAAAACATTCATTTCTAACATAATGAATAAGTGTTTCATTATAAAAAGACATAAATTATGCATTACAAAACTATCCATTCAAAACTTACTAACAATATATATACATATATCACTAGCATACCACTGCGAGATATGTTTCCTTCTTCTCTTTAATTTATTCGAACGATAAGCCATATTATGCTCATTTGTATAAAAAATATAATATAATGAAAAAAGGTTATTCTTCTGAATAGTACATAACGGAGGGCTATGAATTTTTCGTATGAACCCGAGGATATGTAGTATTTGCAAAAAAAAAATGGAACTTTATTGATCCGTTTGCTCAAAAAAAGGATACATATTGAGAAATGGACCAACTAAACATATTTTTTTAATATTTCAGTATTGTTTTAAACACTCATGGAATATCACTGTGTTATTTGAGCAATAATAAGTGTTTTGCCAAAAATATTTTTATATAAGCATATAATAAACAAATTTGATCTCATTTTTAGGATCTTGAGCTCGAATTGTTTCAAAACGTTTACGCTATCCAGTTGAATAATATAAGCCATCAATAATAAAAATCGGCTAAGCGCTTAGCTTAATCCACGTAAGTATCCCACGGCAACCATAGCGCTGTTGCCTTTGAATAAAAATTGACTCGTACCTAATTCGTGCCCAATCTCTTAAAACTGTTTAAAACACAAGGCCCAACATCTGTGGGAAAGTGCTTTGATGTCGTCGTAATATTAAACAAAAAAATTTTTTGATGGATATTAAAGGCCGTCCTTGTGAGATTGTGACATGTCGTACCAAGCTACTCGCTATTGTTGTCTGTTTGAAAAGTCTGGTAACACTCCCACGGAGGGCAGAAGAGTAGCGTTTCACGCCGTTTTTCAATTTCAGGCATTTTTCAAATATGGCTTGATTTAACCCTGTTAAAGTCTCTTCTTCCCGTTTTAAGCAAATATTAAAAAAGTTATATAGGACCGTCGCTGCCTGAGGGTGTGGGGCGGATCCGGCCGGGAAAGATTGCCTTCTTTGTGTTATGATCTCCTAATAAGGAGTGATTAATTTAATTACATCAAAATTAATTAAAACAAAGTTCAGGCGCTTAAATTAATGGCAATCGTGATTAAAACACAAATAGTAATTGAAGTAAAAATAAATTAATAAGTTGAAGGTAGTTGGAGCTCCGAATGAAAAATGAGCAAAATTTTAGGTTTTTCTATGGGCGTGCGCGTTAAACACATTACAAAATATTTACTTTCAAATAGAATTTACTGAATCCCTGGTATAGTTTAGGTAAAAATTGAATCTTTTTCAAACAGAAAATAAAGCGAAAGTTTGTCTTTACTTGGAAGTAGTTTTCTGAAACTGAAGGAATGTTTTGTACCTTCTTCTACAGCCACCAATTTCAACACCCAAATTTTGTTGTTTTCATTGAAGTAAATTATTAATCAAAAATTGATGAGAAAGGACATTTTTTCTCCTCTGGGACTCTTTGACTTAGTCATAAGTTTATACCACAAAGTAGGACTTATTTATGAATTTTTTTGCTAATTTATTTAATTTTCGACGCAGAACAAACAGTTCCTATGGTGTAGTGCATTGTGCAATTTATGAAGACAGGAGGTTCGATTCCCGTGGCCCCAGAAGATTTTTATCAAAGAGAACTAAAATGTGGTTAATCCACTAAAGCAGCGGTTCCTAAACGTTTTTCGTCGCGGCACCCTAGTTGTTCTAAAAAAAAATTCCTTAGTTGAGTTAAAAAAAAAATTCGCAGCACCCTTATTGGAGTGAAAAAACTCAAAGTACCTTTGTCGAACTAATAAATGTCACTGCAATCATCCTTAGAGCGGTTAAAAATGTAAGAAAAGAAGAAGAAGAGCAGTACAAAGTAAATGCTGGAATGCTCTGGAAATTTCCAATTATAATTTTTTCTCTTTTTTTTTTTGTTTTGTAATATTAATATTGTTAAAGTAGCATTGCTGTTTAAAGCACCCCAGGCACACGTTTAGGCACTCTAGGGTGCCACGGCACTCACTTTGAGAACCACTACACTACACTATACCTTGCCTTTGCTCTCAGACTTTTTAAATATCTAAGCCGTCCTGATTAGATAATAGTCTGTTAGGCCATTTAACTTCCTAATATAATATTAGCATGAACAACATAACAGTATAATGGTTGGTTTGGCCTCTTTTGATGCTTAGCAATTTGTTTTTGTTTTTCGTGGCTCAAATATCGTAGTATAATTCCAACATGAGTGACGTAGTGTAATTTAGCCTCCTCGAGCGGACGCGATGACTTGGTACACCAGGCCGTCATGGGTAACAGTTTGCCTTGGCTAAGCTCCTATAAACAGTGGATAAAAATAAATAGAGAACCGCTCACCAGGCATCAGCTCATTGTTTTGATAGCAACGGTCTCTCGGCGCTAACCTCGATTCAGAAAATTTGAGCAATTTCATAGGCTAATGAGCCGTCATATTATTTTCGTGCAATCCAGGAAGTTAAAATCATTTCATAAAAGCTTCATGTTCTACATCATCCTCAATGTGGAATCAGCGTTTTATATAAATCATGTTATATAGTTAATTTATTTAGCTATTTCAGGTTTTATTTCCACAAATACTAAAGAGAGAGAAAGTCAGTAGTCGGTAAGATATGGTAGTGTGTATTATTTATTTTATAACTTTTAAAATCACATTATTTTTGAAAGACGAGTTAAAAAAAAAATCAAAATGAAGATTTAATTGACATATTGATAATATCAAAAGGACATCCAGTAATTAATGTCTATTTCGAAAATACATACTGTGGGCAATCAGTAATGGTGATACTTAATACATAATAGGACACTAGCCAACACCTTTGCTTTAAGTCAAGCATATTTAGCTAGGATGAAATGAAAGTGCCTGATGACTTGAGAAAAATGATGCTATATGAAAAATGTTGTATTACTTTAGTTAACAATACAATCTTTTTTTGATCTATTTATTATAACTTCACACCTGACATGTTTCAGAAATGAAAACACTATTGATGCAGAGTCCTCACAGTAGACTATAATACACTTAGACCTGGTGTGTGTACCATAATACACGTAATATAATACACTAAACCACCGTTACTGTATCGTTCTAAATATAATGTGATATGATACGACAGAATTATTTCCATTCAACCATTCTCCCAATTATCCAATATTGTAGCAAATTAAGTATCTTTTTGGAAAATCTTTTTTCCACAAATCATTGAAGAAATCACTTGTAGCTCAAATAATCTGAATAATAAAAGTTTGAAAATCATGAGGTTTCCAATATCAAATTATTTTAATGAAATCCTCATTTCTAACTAACATCGTCTTGTTTTCAATAAAATTTCCTATCTACATACAGTCCCATAAATCCCTGCTCGTTGTATAGAGAGTATTCAATTGATTGAAAAAAGTTTTTGAATTTTCAACAAAGTTTTATATACAATATCCTAAAATAAGTTTACAAAAAATTTATTATATATTTTTTGTAAACTTATTATAAACTTATTCTATTATAAAATAAAGTTTAAATGGAAAATGAATTAAACAAAAGACGTACTTTTTACACAATAGTCGGCATTGTAAGAAGTTTCCATCCTATGTTTGTGAACAGCTTCCCATAACAATCTCATGTCATTTTCATTTGTACCGAAATTTTCATCCTTCAATAAAAATAGAAAACATTTATTAACATCACTTTATTACATTGAATGTAAAGAATATTTTATAAAATACTTCCAGAATGTCAACTTATCTATAAATACCGATCATAAAGAGGAAAAAATTACAATATAACAGTATCAGAGCAATTATTATGTATCAACAATGTATATACATTCATATGTGTACATATTGTGTGCATCACTGTAAACTAACAATAAAATGTTTTTTGTTCGATTTATTGCAACTTCACACCTGACATGTTGCTGAAGTAAAAAAAAAAACTGTTGATACAATGTCCTCACAGTAGAATATAATATACTTTAAACTGGTTTGTGTTTTTTTTATTTTTTTTATCCACTTTCCTATTCTAAAAGAAACGAACCCCATAAGAAACTAAAAATAAATGGTAAAATATGATGTATATAAAATATATATACAATTCTTGTTAGTTTATTAAAATTTATGTTTGGTTTGTCAAAAGCCTATTCAGAAATCATCAATCAAATAACAAAAGTGTTTTATTGTAGTCACGAATTCTTATGGGCCAATGGAAATTACACACCGTCATTATAAAGCTTCCGTCTACAGAAAACGTAGTTATTGCCGAATCCCTTGAACGAATTCCCCACAACGTAATAGAGTAGAATGAGGTCACATATAACTCAAGATGTCCAGATCGTCTGCAGTGAAGATGTAGAGATACATATTACTGAGGTAATTAGTAGATCTAATACAATGGATTAAAAGAAATCGAGCAAAATGTTTAAGGCCGTCTGGTAGTAGATCTATAACGCTTTTTTTGGAAAAAGAGAGATGAGACTAAGTGTAAAGCTCTTCTTATTCGATTTTGGTTCCCTGCTTATACTTCTCTATGGAGAAGGGAGCTCGTTTCTGAATTAGAAACTGCTTAGAAGTGTTACTACTGAATTTCTTAGAACTGTGAGAAAGATACAGAGATATTGTATCTGGAGTGACAGGATTAAGGAAAGCCTCAATATACGCCCGGTGATGGAAACCCTGGAAAAGAGGTATCTGAGGAAGTATGAACATATTTTTGTCATGGATCATTACATCGGCACGATAAAAACCATGGGTGTGAGCACGGTGACGAGAATTAAGAGTGTGACCTAGGATCTCCTACATCATGACATAAGAGGAATGGAAAGGCGTATATAGAAGACCTTAGGAGAAATGAAGACCCTTTTCAGGGCACAAAAGCATGGATTGAAGCACCCCCACGCTGAAAGACAAATATAGAGAAGAAAAAAAAAGGAAAGTAAAAGCCTAGGATGACCGTTTTTACTAATTATAACCTATCCTACTACACGAGTGAGTAATAAGCCAAGGAATACATGTGATTGTTTTGGCCAATAAGAGTTGCATTGTTACCTATCTAACCAGATCCACTCTTTTGTATTAAATTATAAATGATTACTGGTTAACTATTATTTGTTTCACAATTTTATTAATATTAAAGCGTGCATTTGGTTCTGCCATATTTAGATAGTAAAAAAATTCTAATAGAAAATATACTCCTTAGCTTATCACCCACTCATGTAATAATAATAGAATTGGTTATAATCCGCAAAAACAATAATATAATTTGGTAGGTTCAATACGTAAGTACTCCGCAGCCTAGGTTTGGTGTTACTATATTGCAGGGTGCAACAACTCACCGTTAATGGACCTACAATTGGCGAGCTAACTGTCACTCTTAAGCTTAAGTACTGTAAACATTCACGAAAAACCTATGAAAGTGAAGGCAGTATTGCAACGAAAGTTAATGACATTTGTTACAATGATAGTGGCTGAGACTGCTGCTGTGTTACTTTTCCATCATTACACCCCCTTTTTTTAAATTTTTTAATTCTTTACCATTACTATAGCATATATCGATACCTACTTTCTTTTCAGCGAGCTCCTTCATTTCCTTTTCTAAAGCTAAACTTTCTTCCTGCCCAAGATCAAAATAGTCTCTTTTTTTCAAACGAAAATCACGATTCATTTTGGCTTCGGCATTATCAAAAGTAAAACGATACATTTTCAGTACCGAACGAAATTAAAATCTACGTTACAATTATTATCAGAACATATGACATTGTTTTATCTTATCTATAGCCTGACATAATCCTCGTGGAGAGCTTAACCTACTCCAATATTTAATAGAAAAGTGCTTGAATGTTGTTTAAAGAGTCATACTTCATTCTTCCCTATAAGCTTTCGATTTAAATTATCAAACATTCTTTAAATAAAATTCAACCATTTGATAATGCCTTGCAAAAATGAAATTTTCTTATTTTAATAACTAACTGGTTATAGAATCCTAATAGGAAATTTTTTTATGAAATAAACAGACAATAGTTTGCTTTTGTTGTGCCGAAAACATCAAAGGGACAATATGAAAGATTTGAATAATTTAGTTTACATTGTGTTACCTATCGCTACCTTATAAAAAATAGTTCCATTAGAACAAGATAGTAAGTATTGATTTAGAATACATACGAGGAATTGGTATCTTCTTCTGTCCATTATATAGCAACTTAAAATTTAGCCCTAGGAAAAAACCGACTATTCTAAATTTTCATAATTTTTGTCAATTTAATTTCCGTTATTGAAATCCGAGAATATTCATGTAGAAATAAACATGACTGAAATAACATTCAGCTGTTGTTCATCACATGGGTATTCTATTTAGGTCTAATGGTCAAAGTCGTATAAAGTTACTTCTCCATCAATGTACTTCGGCTACATCTTATGATTATATGCAATCCTAACAAAAATTAATTTTTGAGATTACTGGATAATCATCCACCCGATAAATATAAACATTTCAAAAACGACTCATCAGATTTGGTCTAAAGTTTAAAGGAAAATCAAATTTATAGTTGATATATTGTAACATAAATGTAAGCAAATTCTATCCAATTCTTTAGCCTACCTATGCACAAACATTTTTTTTTTTTGTAATAAATATTTATTAACTTTGAAATATATTTATACAGAACAATATATATAAAAAGAACAATTTAAAAAAAAAAAAAAAGTTTTTGTGAAGAAAAAATAAAATTATAATAAAATTAAACAAGATAGAAATAGTGAAGAAAATATACTGACCTATGTATCTGTTTTGTATTTGTAATGGTAATTGCTAATGGTATGATAAGGCAATTGCTTTTAATTTATTTTTATTTATTTATTAACTTTTGCAACTGTATTTATATAAAAATAGTAACCTTGATGTAAGATCATAATGGTATGATACAGGCATGTTGAGAAACTACCCATTAGTAGCACTTTTAACCACTTGTTAAAAAAATGTTAACATGAAAATTTACTACTTTTTTTATTTTAATTTTATTTGTTAAATCTAAAAAAAATAAATCCTCCCCAAATGCTTAGTACGCTACTAAAAGTACCCTAAATTAAAAATAAAATAATAAAATAAATAAAAATATCTGGAAGCAGGTGAATAAATAAATTATAAAGCATATTTACAAACTCAGAAGATTAATTATTCCTATCACGAAAACCAGCAGATTTTTAAAAGCTGGAACCAAACAGGATGGCATTGGAAAAGTGTGATAAAAACTTATTGATTTGTGTGACGAGGTAAAACAATTTACCCAGAGGTGATTTATTTGCTGCTAAGCCATATGTTCGGTGTTGGCCTATTCTTACATTACATAGCACAACCTCACCTCATTTTAGGGTACTTGGGTTCGATAATTTCTCCAATCAGTTCAGCTATACAAGAAAGGTCGCGTTATATGGTTCAGAAGATTGTAGAGCACTAAGACTAAAATGGGGTAACAATCAACTTCAATAAATGATTATCTATTTGATAATCACTTATTTTATAAGGATTCTTTATAATCGTCCAATGTTACAAGAAAAAAAGGCAATAAAAGTGTTAAAATTATGATGACAGTTCTTGCACCTAGGAGGTGTTTGCTCAAAGCATTCCTTATGCTAATTCTTTTTTTCAACATAATGCACTAAGCTTTAACATTTAATAACATTTTAGTTATTTATTAAAAATAAATAATGTGATCAAGACATGTTATAATCATCAGATTCGGTTGTTCTGGTATTTATTTTTCCAGTTATAATTAATTTTAATTTTCTCCACCTTGGCGGCTTCCCAAAGCTGTGCCATTGGTTACCCTGCCCACTCGCTAATAAACCAGGTCAAACATTTAATTCAGATTTGCTAACCCTGTCCCTGAATACTAATTTAAATCTTCTTCTTTAGGCCAATTGATAAATTTTACATCGAACGTGAAGTGGTAAAACACAGGATCAAGAATAATACTGACGCTCTAAAAATTAAAAATATATTTATTGATCTTTGGAATTATTGATGATCTTAATATTTATCTGAAACGTTGGCTTGTTTGCAAGTTCGAAAATCCTTGTTTTGATATCCTTGCTGAATATTCGGAGGTGTATAAGCTATCACTATCGAAAGTAGCTGGTGCTGAAACAGAAAGTGGTATTTGTTTATTATTAACAATTGTATATTTTACATTATAGCTTTTCAATCTATTATTTTAATTATATATAATAATAGTACTATACTATCTATTTATTATGGTGATAGATATTTAATTAAGATTGATTTGCAAGCAATGCTTTCTTGAAAAATAGTACTGACCTAAATTGAATGAGATCCCCCTAGGACCAAGAATATTAGGTGGGCTGATGGCTATCGTCTTGAAGGTGGACACGTCTCTGTAGCTGCCCTTGGAGGGGTCCTTCATCATGGCCACTGGGGTCACGATCGGGTCATCGTGATCCTTCTTCATCGTTCTGTAGTCTGCCATTGGGAACGCTGAATTCGTAAAATGGAATATTAATTATAGAACATTTATATTATATTACAAACGTCAGGTGGCCATAAAAAAAAAAAAAAAAAATGCAGGACAAATGAATTTACGTATGATCGGAAAGAATAGGTTTTGGTATGGTATGAACACAGAGCTAAGGCAGGGTGGGCATTGAGATCACATCTATTTCAGCTATTTCATCACAGAATTATTAACAAGACACAACTAAACCATATGTATATTAAGTCACAATTGTTCGAATATCCCAAACTAGTTTACAGGAAGTCTATAACTTTGCTCGAGGGAAAGTCTAAGTGGTGGTTATTAAAGTGAAAATTAAGATGTAAAAACAACATAGTTTGGGTTAGAGAAAATTGGAAACAGCAGTTTGAATTGTAAAACTATAGATATATTTTTATATAGTTATTCCAAGCTTCAAGAACCTGAGATCTCCAATAAAGTAAAGATGAAAGAGAAAAATGAAAAAAAAAATATGAATTTTACCTGCAAGTAAGAGAATATATTTTTCTTTATCCAGAATCAAGTAGGAAGAAGTAATGAGTCGATCAAAAAAAGCACGCCTTTTTCAATGTAAAGCCAATCAACAGAAACTTACTTATGGGAAATCTGGACCTTCAACAAAACAGCAATTCAAAAAGTTGATTGCTTCGCGGAAAAGAAAATTCCAAGACCTGTTCTTGGACGATTAAGAATAATGAAACATAGCATGTATATTAAATGCGTAGTTTTACGGGAAATATCGGGAGTAGAGTCCTTCCAACTTCGCCGGGTTGCTGCCGGATCAACAGGGTGGAAGATTGCTGGTGTCATTTAAAAGTGTACTAAAACACACTAAGCCCAGGTCAAGCTGAAGGGATGCATTGGTTTTCATGGTTCGTTCATACACTAAAAACAGCTGATTTCGGTTCAATAAAAACGTGACGACCAGGAGAGGACATGATTTACTAAAAAGAGCTACAATTTTTTATAGTTGTAAATCTACCCAGACGATGGAGCATATCCAGGAACACTGTTCGCTTCTGGAATCATCAAAAATGTATTTTGGCCTCCAGGGACAACGTCATGCCTTACTGCCCGAAAATTGGAAAAACCTGTTTAAGTTCCTAAAGGAGAACAACCTGTATCGAGAAATGTAACCACGAAATCCAGAATACGGTGCCTCTAAGCCTGGAGTTGTATACGGTAACTAAAAATTAAGCAAATAAATAAAAGCAAGGGTTTAAAAATCACTGCTTACTTTTAATATACTTATAATTAGTTAGCCCTCAGTTTCAGTATTATAACTAAATGTATAGTTACCTCTCTTTGCGTAATCCGTACCATACAATGACACTAGTGATTCATCTACATCGGCACAAGGATGCTGTATGATTTCATTTTCCAATATCGCTCGCTAGAAAAAGCAATCAACCTTGTTACTCTCCTACAAAAAATTAAAATAAGAAACCATAAAAAATTTTAAAATAGGCATTTAAATTTAAATAAAATATACTATGTAGCTTCATCTTCTTTACATCAAGACATTTTAAAGTAACGGTATCAGCTGGAAATGTCTATTCTGATGAATGTTATTGTTACGAAATTGAAGTTATTAATGTGCAGTTTATTTACACGTACTGGTTGATTGTGTAATTTGATGGATAAAGCAATATAGGACTCAATTTGGATTTTATTAGATAACTCATAAAGTAGTTTATTGAGATTATTTTCCTGAGAATTGTATTTTTCAAGATATATACCAAAATATATTAACAAAATGTTGTTTCTAGTTTCTCTACTTTAAAAATGGCTTTAATATAAAGTTTTAGTAATAATGATATATAAAGGCGATTGTCGGTATAATAGCTGTCATACCTCTGACGCGACTTGTATCATCGCTTCTCGGTAAGCACGCTCCTTCTCTTTGAGGTGTTTGGCTCGCTTGTAGTGCGGGCTCCAGTTGTGTCTCTCGCAGTGGCACAAATTTCTGTCCAGAGGCGATTCTGATTTCTCTTCAAGGAACAAGCTTATTTCTTCGGGAGGTTTGCCTGGCCTTACGAACAATAACCGTGAATAGTAATAACGGACATTCCAAATTTAAATTTATTCACAATAATTGGAAAATTAACTGTCACATGAGCGTGACAGTATATTACAAAGATTCTGATTCCTTGAACTTTTGTGCATGACTTTCGTTTATAGAGATTGCACAAAAAAGAGTGATTTAGCCCTAACAAAGATTTAGAGAGAAAGGATAAAATTAGAAAGGATTGATGTTTACATTGATCCTTATCTACATAGGGCTAGCTGAGAGACCTTTGAAGCTTAGATTAAGATCTCGAAAAATCTTCTTTTTTTTAAATCATTTATTTATTGTTATTTACAACTGTATAACATATATACAACAAGTAAATTTGCTGTAGGTGAGATAGTAACATGATACAAACATGTGGAGAATCTATCCATTGATAGAACACTAATAACATTTCTAGAGGAGAAGATCCCGAAGCCATCTTCTTTTCAGACGCCTAGGAGGATTATTAGGTTATGAAGGAGAAGACAGGTTAGTAACAACTGGATTTGGGTGGTTGGGAAGTTTTCCATGGACGGAATGGTATCTGGTTTTGGCCAAATCGGCAACATATGGGACATTGAGGTCATGATGGATGACTTGATTTGTGACAAACGCTCCTTACCGTTAAGGATTTTACAAAGGATTTTGGACTGTAAGGATTTGATTCGGGAGGAATTTAATGGTTTAGTGGAGCCCCAAAGCTCAACTCCGTATGCCCAGATAGGCCTTATAATTGTCATGTAGATCAGTCTTTTGTAATGTATTGGCAATTTAGACCGTTTGTCTAGTAAATGTTGTAATAGTCGAAATCGACGAGCAGCTTCCGGTCTTTTCAGTCTTGTACGAGGATTCCATGTCAGTCGTTTGTCGAGATGTAGTCCTATGTAACGGATTTGTTCGACAGGAATAAATGGGGTTTTATTAAAGGATACTGTCGGGCAAGAGGTCATTGGTTTACGACGAAGGGTAAATGTGATTTGGTGGGATTTATTGGAATTAATTTTAATCCTCCAATTTTGGCACCATTCTTCAAGGGTGGTGATGTGGGGTGGAGGGTTTGGGATACAATGTAAGGATCATTCTCCACTGACAATAGACATGTATTATCGCCATTCGAAGAATCTTAATTCCAAAAACCGTCCTATTGCGGCCAAGAACCGCTCTTCGAGTTCCAGGTGGCCCAGTTCTAAACACGGCGGATCATGACTGGAAAGTCAATTAACATTCCTGGTGTTGGGAAAGCGCTGAAGTAATAAGATAAGAAAACTAAGATAATATTTCACCAAATGATATGATAACAAATTATTAAACAACTTGTTTGAAAAGAAAAGATTAGTGTTCGAACAACTCGGTAAATATTGAAGGCAAAGTCCTCTATCAGGGCTCAATCGGGATCTTATTAGATAATTCATAAAGTAGTTTATTGTGATTATTTTCTTGAGAATTATATTTTTTGTATATCTTTTCAAGATATATGCCAAAATATATTTAATAAATGTTTTTTTCTAGTTTCTCTACTTTATAAGTGGATTTTATATTTTTTTGGTATAGTAGTTTTCATGATGTTGAGAACTGAAATAATAATAAGCGAACATTTCAAGTTTTCCTTCAATAGAATTAATCTGCGGCGGTGTGTTCTTAAAATTGTTCAATAGCTACTTTTGAAAGTCATTGAACTGTTCCTGTTGCTGAAGCGAAGACATACGAACTATTTTACGAGATATTTTGTGACAGTACGTTTTAAATATAAATATTACAAAGGAGCAGATCAACAATGTGCCCAGGACCGTGGTCTTTCATTGTTGGCCCATCTGGTTCCACTTTATTTTAAACCATTTTGAAAAATTGGGAGCGCGCTAAGTAAATAGGTCCTGCATAATACTACCGCGCCGCGGTGTGCAGTTCTATTATTATTGATACAGTAATTTGCTGTAGCATACGGCAATTAATTCATTTATTTTTAATTTACATCAGACGTCGGAAATATGGTAAATGAAATGTTTGGATTAGCGATGTGTTGTAATTGGGCGTTTTTAGTTCTGTATCGAGCGAGCGAAACCGATTTTCGACTATTACTTATGTACCGCGAACGAATATTAGTTAGGTAGTAAATTTAAATATATAAAATGCTAACCGTTAAAAAACTATAATATTTAAATTTATGTTTTAAATTATTTTACTAGGTCAATAAATGGACCTTATCCAAACGTTTTTCATCATAGTAAATTCATTAATTATGAATTTAGTTTTTTATTAACACCTAAATAATTTTAATTAAGCAACTGCTTATGACCACGGACACTTCAACGTGTATGAAACGTCTGAAAATGACCAAAACATTTTAAAATATACCTCATTAGTCCGTTCATAGTTATTTAATTCAATTTGTAACAATCGCGAAAACCTAATAAATCATTATCTAATTTCTTTTATTTTTTTTTTGTGGCCCACGATTCCATGATTAATAAATGATAGTGGCCTCTATGGAAAATGTTGATTCCTAGAGTAATGCAGTAGGTTCAAAGCAAAAATATTTTAGGAATGTGACCCTTTCATTCTGAAAGTTATGTTTTTTGTTGAGGGATTCATTTATGAAAGAGAAGCCAAAGATATTAATATTTAGTTCTTAAAATATCTAACGACTTCATCCATTGAAGCGGAATAGACGAATTGCAGTCTGGATTGTGATGGGGAGACTAATCTGTATATTTTCATAGTGAAACACTTGAGATCTAACGGTACAAGATAAAACAGTTCATTGACATGGAAAACGTAACTATTAAATAGGAAGGTTACAGAACATATGGAACTGTCGTCTTATCATTAGTGGAAGTGATATTTATTTTTATCAAATTCTGTTTAGATTAGAACACGAACGATAACGTAAATGTGGTGACAATTAAAGTGACCAATAATTAATATATGACGACATAAATTCTAGATCAGTTCAAAAAATAATTAGGAACCCATCAGTAAGCCATGGTTGGTTAGCAGGCTAAACTATTCCTTCAGCATAAACTTTAAATGGGTATGCTATTTGTTATAGAAGATTGATCAGTCCGTGCCTATTTACTGTAGCATACTTACTTGACTTTCATCGGAGCAAGATAGGGCCAAAGGAAGTCTCCCTTGTAGACGGTACTGTTTGCGGGTTCTTTCGACATTTTCTATTACGAATGATTTCTAAAATGTTTGAATTTCTTGTAATAATAAGTTAATGTTTCCATGACAACATATTAAAACTGGGCCAATTGTTGCGTATCTAAAACGAACAGATAAGTGTGCGTTGAATAGTATGATTATTTCATTTTTAAATAGAGTTTAAGACGATTTTTGTAGTTTCATGACCGAATTTATGATTTCCAATTCATGAGCTAGATTGGTAGTGAGCATAACAATTGATCGACTCATACGAAGCAATTAAAACTCCTTTTCTTAAACAAAGAAGATAAGTTATATCCAATTTTATTTTTAATTTCAATATCCAGTAATGCGTCTGTTATACTTCCCAATGAGCCAAAGAGTGAATGTTCTATGCAACTACTCATTAACATAGAACAAATTCCATTCCTTCCAGACATTCCATTCAGACGCGATTTAATGTATTTCCATAAATCGTTAGTTTTTCAAGAAATTCTGGAAAAGTTATGTTCTATGTTTATAAGAAAATACTATTTTAGGTTATTTCAAATAGGAAACACTTGAGATGTTTATTTTTGAAACCCACCCAAGGGAATTTTTATCAATATCGAAATTAACATAGTTTTCAAAGTAGCTGCCAATGGTCGATGATGGGTATATAACCTTGTAAAATGAATGAAAGCATATATTGAAAATGTTTTTTCTTTGCAGTACTGACATAACAGGGAATTTGTCCCTCAGGCTTAGCATTACTTTATTTCAACAGCCCTCTAACACCTATTTATTGCTTGCAATGGAGACGTTTTTTATTAAAAAAAACAAAAAAAATATTAAAAATGTTTTCAGTGTTGTAGCTACTTTTTTAATAAATCCTGCAACTTGCTTAGTGAGATTCGAATTTATTTAGGATTTTTCCACTTGGATAAATTTTAATTGATGAGGTGATAAATCCTTTAGATACATTTTATAATAATACGAAAAAAACTGCATCAGTAGTAGCTTTACAACAAAAACCGTAAACAAGACTCTGGAGCATGTGTATACAAGAAGGATACAAAAAATATGGAAAATAAAAGGTGAGCTATAACATCCTTGTACATCGGTGAAGGTCAGCATTGGACATGCCATAGGGCAGCGATGGCGAACCTTTTTGAGACGTGGGTCAAATTTTGTTCACTATTTTTTGTTTGTACTAGCTCGTGGGTCACTAACTGTTTTAATGAACAAGGGGTAAATAAAATAAAATATGTATTATGAAATATTGTTTATTAATATATTTATATATGTATAACAAAGTATAAACATAAACTATTTAATGAGAAATCTGTTGTTGTTTATTTTCAGATAATTTTTGATAAAAAATTAATTTAGAAAAACCAATGAGTAAGTCAGTTACAAAGCTTGCGTGGGTCAAAACTAGGGGAGGCAGGCGAGCCATAGTCAATCAGGTTGTGACATTTCAACATGGAAAAGGCAAATGAAACCAAAATTTAAAGAAAATTATATATATTTGTCATGTTTATATATATTATTAGTTTTTACAATCACCGATTTTTGAAAAAAAAAAAAAAACTAATTTTTATTAAATTATTAATTTTTTTTTCACTTCTTGATTTTTTTATTTTTTCTCCACTGGGTAAACCCATAGACATTGAACGGGCATACTTGTATTATGTACTAACGTCCTATTGTATAGCTGTTCCATAACTATGGTTATTATACCAATCAATTGTTTTTTTTATTTTTGTACAAAATAAGAGATAATTGTAGCTGACCATATTAAATGAGCTTAAGTGTATTAAAAAATAAATAAATAAGCTTCCAGTAAAACAGGCAAAAAAAAATTTTTTTTGTTGGAAAAATCAATTTTTTTTTGTAAACCTATAAATACGAATTTTTATTCAGAAATTTTTAGTGGTTATTTTTTCCTGCTGATATACCACGTTCAGTAAAGGAATATACAACCAACTTAATCTGTTGGAAAGCTGAATTTCTACTCTTCCAATCCAAATCTTGATTTGGACCAGTGGAATTCAAGCAACTTTATACCTTTACTTGGAACTTATTGAAAGTGTGAGCCTATAGCAAGATTTCGTGTTATTGTTTTATACCGGTTTATGATTGTGCCTACATCCTCAGGAAGTTAAAAAAAAAATTATTACAAAATAAAAACGATTACTTAAAAGTTTGCACTAATAGAAACTAGTTAATGTAATGAAACTAACATATCAAAAATGACGATTAAGCTGATCATTAAACCATTTATGAGTACTCAGTGTTGCATTTGAAAACTCAACTGTTGTGGGAACGAATGGAACAATTTTATTTTACTTATGTTTTTTTAGTTTTAAGCCAAGTAATGTTATTTATTCGTCTGTAGTTTTTGATTTTCCGACCTTTAATAAGAGCCCACTTTTGTTGAAATTAGACCTAATCATTAATGATTAGTCACGAGGGACAGATACTATTAGTAGATCAGTACTATTAGCAAATATTTGGTGACAGGTTTAACCTCACCGAGCATTACAGCTTTTTATTATAAACAGTAAATATTTTTTCACTTGATTTAATTATTTAATTAATCATTTTAGAAACAAAAGAAAAATATTCTTCTATTTTGAATATTTAGAAGACATTCTATATTTAAAAATGTAGAAAGCCATTTACAAAATTAAGTATAATTTGTATTAGTAAACGGGAAGGTCTATGTATCTTTTTGGTTTTCTGTTGGAACGTTTACGTGCTTTCTCTTCGTATTCTGAAACAAAAGCAAGAAATAGGTTAAATAAAACATATTACAATACAAAATCAAGAGATAAATAATATCATTTAAGCAAAAAATGAAAATATAAATCTACATATTAGAAGCAACAATTGGGATTGAGGCACTTATCGTAAAACATGCTAAGTAACACAATGATAACTTTTACAATGTTAAAGTGGTAGTTTGTAAACAATGTTTTATATTCAATCAGTATTCACCATTACTTAATAACAGCCATCATTCGTTTAAAACCCTAAATTTCTAAATAAATAAAATTTCTAAATAAAATAAAATAGATTTCTTCAGAAATCTACGAAATAAGGAAAGAATCTATAAAAAGAAGAAAAAAGTTAAAGTTTGATGATGCCAAAACCATCAATTCACAAAGGATATTAGGTAACATATTTTACGACCGAGTGTGTTAATCTATCAAAATATTGCGATCCTGAAAATTACTTTCAAAATATTGCGATCCTGAAAATTACTTTCAAAATATTGCGATCCTGAAAATCAATATCAAAATATTGCGATTTTAACGTTATTTTCGAAAATCACAAAAACAGCGATAATTTCAACGTTACCCCACCAATAAAAACTTAGGGAAGTACGTAGGGTGGTTAAGTGAAAGTTGTTTGATGCGCGCACCACACAAAATTTTTTATTGTGAATTTATATTAATGAGAATATGAATATCAACAATGACAGTTCTATGTGCCCATATATTTCATTGTGTATATACTCATTGTGTAGTAGTAGCCTCAAGCATCATTGAGTATATGAAATGAAATGAAAAAATAACTTTATTCTGGGACATATGTCCCCTAAGAATAATTACAAGGTTCATATAGTGAGATTTTTATCTGGCGAGCGTTTACAAATTTTCAGATGGTAGAATGAAATTACATTGGTATATTGGCTTTACT
>NW_027104790.1:907059-928788 GCF_000696795.3 Halyomorpha halys
TGACGTAAGTTGAACAAAAATGTATTCCAGATGAGGGGTGTCATCACTCAGCTACACTTGAGTATAGTGGCTAGTGTGCTAGTTTTCTTATCAAGAGTATATCAACTTTATTTTATTTATTATTATTTTTTTTTTAGTGATAGTTCTTTCAGTTTTTCACATAAAAATTGGATGTTAATTGGATACTCTTGGAGTATCACTCAACAAGGCCTTTAGGCTAAAATCTATAGGGCGCCCCTACCTCGCATTGTATTCACCAGATTTCAGACACATCACAATAAATATAATAATAACTAAATATTTATTGGGTATATAAAGGAAAAAAAATCTAAAAACGAGCCGTTTTTAAAAAATTGCGAACTCCGGTAGTTAGTTTTTCATATAGTAAAGAAATGTACCAAATGAACATAGAACTTTATACCAGGCTATGTTTGTACTAGTTCCCTACTTTCCTTCAAATTTAGATCAAATCGGACGAGCTGTTTTCGAATTAAAGGTTTGTCAAAGAAAATACATTTGCGCATGTGTAAGTGAGTGTGACGGTTGAGTATTTTATAAAATTGATACTGGTTCATTTGTTGACTAATTCTCAACATTCCTCAAAATTTAGATCTAATTGGACGATCAATTAGATCAATTTTCAAATGGTTTAATAATTTATAAATTCTTTTTTTTTTTTTTTTATAATTTAATAATTTTTCTAGCCAAGACTTGCGTTTCCTTTGACATCTGACGCTCTAATGTCTTGGTTGCCTCGGCGTAATTACGCCTTCGTCGGTCATCAACTCACCTTGTCACTAAATGCCTGTTAATATATGCATGTTTATATATATTATATATGCCTGTTTCGTACACACGATCCATTTGTATGAAACAGGCGTATATAATGGAAATGTAACGCGGGTGAGACCGAAGGGTACAGATAGTATAATGTAATAAATCCTTTATATATAATCTATATATTATTAATCTATAGATATAAAAGGAGATGGACAAATCTTAGTCCACAATAAACTTTTGATTTAGTGAACTGATTTACGTGCAGTTTTTCAAATTTTCCCTTCCCTTGCCGCGGGAAGGTGTAAAGATAATGAAATCCTGAATTATTATGAACAAAATTAAGCGAAAGGCTCAGGGTAGGTCAATAAATTTTCTTTTAGAAAACTGCATTTTATATTCGCGTTTATCTTCGCCTCAAAGTACCAAATACCACTTATCAAAGAAATTAAAAATTAGAAATTTTTCACCTCGATTTATTCGGACGATTTTTTTTTTCCTCCGGTGACTATTTTTCATAAAAACATTAAAATTTCTCTGCATTTTATTCTATTTCTATCTTTCATAGGACCGTTAGAAAGCTAAACGTCCCTTGAGCCCTCTTAGGGCGAAATATTGATTTCAAATTAAGAAAAAAATGTTCAATCCTAAATCTTTAACGGTTTGAATTTTTTCATTATAGTACTAATACTGATGCACAATGAGGATTGTTTATCAAAAACTATCTATTTTATTATATCACGTTAATAAAATAATTTATATCGAACTATCAATTGTGTTCATTAAATCTACATACATTCTCAAATATAACAATTGCTAGGCATTGCCGCGTCAGCTAGTTTAATATAAAATTTTTATTTATACTGTACCGTTTCGTCTAATCGTACTCTTGATTTTCTTATTGGTTTCCTCAATGTATTCCCGTAGAGAATCATGCCTTGGCATACACTCAGGAGATCTATATATATGAATGAAGAATTAACTATTAGTCTGTGAGATTCATCAGTTGGAAGAGTAATGATTCCAAAATAATTTAAAGATGTTTAAAGTGGCTACTAAAGTACAACCTGTTATAAATAGAAGATTTTTCACATTTATAACTCCTTTTTTAGAAAATTAAGTAGTGTAGGGAGATAAAAAAAATAAAAAAGATGGAATCAGTAGTATGAAATGAAATTATTGACATAAGAGTGCCGGTTAATCTCAGTGTTGGGCAAAGAGTAATTACAATTACATTTTAATGTAATTAGTAATTATAATCGACTTGGTTAGACTGGTAATCGTAATTTCGGACCATCATTTGTGTTACAGTGGTTCATCAAGTAGTTGAAATCACTTTGTAATTTGTCTGATTAATACAAACTTCACCGACTATTTCTTTAATTAAAATATAAATATAAAGACTTAAAAATTTTATCGTTAAGTTAAATTTTTATCATATATATTTATTTTGTTTCAAACTTTGTTACTCACATGTCATTTCTGTAATAGCATGCTCCTAAATCTGTTATTTTTGGTGGTGAATTAAGATCCATGGATTTCTTTGCTATCATAGAGTTACTTTCCATATCCTCATCTCTTAGGTCATTATCAGTGGTTTTAGGGAAACGGACACTGACCGTTTTCATGTTACTGTCATTCCTAGACGAATTATTACATTCCTGACTTTCCTCTGGCTCATAGAAATACTTAACCGAGTCAGGAAAGTGGACATCAGTTACATTGTTGGCAATTTGTATATAATCTGCCATCGAAGGATATTTGGCTAAAATAAAATACATAAATGTTAAGAAAACAGATTTGGTTTTAATATAAGCGCGATTTACATGTATTTTATAAACTAAGACTATTATAGCAAGCAGTAAGGCTGATACATTAACTAAATAGATAATAATTAAACCGAGTTACTCTAAACATTCACTACTGTCCTTCACCATAAATAGATGGATAATAAAATCCAAACATGTCACAAATAGATGCTTAAATTACATCTTGGAAACATATTTAAGCACTAATGCTTTGGAAAGGGAGGAAGGCCAACCTTAAATGGCTCGAGGTGGACGAACATAGCCGAAGCAGTAGCGAAAGTAAAAACATTAGTACGATAATGTATCTCTGCTTATACTACTCCAATTTCGTTGATTTTTTTAGAAATGAAATTACCTTTCAAGAGTTAATGTGTATTATTTACCATATTATGTATGAAAAGTGAGAGGTTTTTAAGAAGAAAACTTTAAACAAATTTCATCAAAATCGTTTGAGCCGTTTTTGCACTACGGTCTAGAGACAATAAAGTTTTTCAACTATGAGCAACATTAATTTTTTTTAAGACCTTTTATTTCTCACAAACTTTATAGAAAGGAGGAGCGGAAGGTTATATACAGGTAACCAATCTACTATTACCGTACAAGAGCCCAAGAGGGGAAAAACGGCAGTTATTTCACCCCAATTTTTTATTACTTTGATGAAAGCTATGTATAATTACTAGTCAAAATTGATGAGTCTGCCAAGTATAGGAAGGGGGAATAAAAAATGGCGGCTGTTTGAAAGCGATAACAAAATTTAATTTTTCATTCGGAGCTGTATATCTTCAAAACTACCTACAACACTAGAAAATCTAAGAGAACGTCATTTAAAGATGAGCAAATTTTCTAAAATATGAGCCCTAAAAGATTTATTTATGTTAAATATTTCTCGAGATATAGCTTTTTAAAAAGCAACATTTCATAAAAATGTATGGGACGTACTGAAAGATCAGTAGTTAGTGAATTTATTTTGAAAAATCTATATCTCAAAAACCATTTGACGTACAGATATCTATTAGCATTCAAATTGAAGCTAGTTTAATGAGCTATAAAGTAGTTTATCATGGTTATCTTCATAGGAGTAATAGTTTTCATGAAATTTGCTAATATAAATTGATTTATAGTTGTTCGGACATGAATATAAATATAAATTTGGCAAATCAAAATTTGTCCGAACAACTATAAATCAATTTATTTTAGCACATATCAAAGTTTATGACCTTTACCTTCGTAGGAATAGTAGTTTTCATGATATGTGCTAAAATAAATTGATTTATAGTTGTTCGGACAAATTTTGATTTGCCAAATTTATATTCATATATGAATATCATTAAAACTACTACCCCTACGAAGATAAGTGTCATAAACAACTTTTTAGTAAGTTATAATAGTTAATAATGTTTATCTTTGCAGGACTAGTAGTTTTTATGTTTTTATATTTGACAAAATAAACTCACAAAATGTTAATTTCTATTTTTTTGTATAAAATGTTGGATTTTTGAAAAAATATTTCTCTAGATCCATAAGACGCACATATGTCTGCCAACACTCAAAATAAAGGAAATTTAACTTACTATAGAGTTGTTTATGACACTTATCTTCGTAGAGGCAGTAGTTTTTATGATATTCATATATGAATATAAATTTGGCAAATCAAAATTTGTCCGAACAACTATAAATCAATTTATTTTAGCACATATCATGAAAACTACTATTCCTACGAAGGTAAAGGTCATAAACTTTTGTATAGTCCAATATACTAGCTTTAATTTGAGTGCTAATAGACATCTGTACGTCACATAGTTCCTGAGACATAGATTTCTCAAAATAAATTAACTAACTACTAATATTTCAGTAGATTTTAAAGAAATTTTGCTTTTTAAAAAGCTATATCTCGAGAACTATTGGCCGTAAATAGCTCTTTTAAGGCTAATATTTCACCAAATTTACTCTTCTTTAAATAATGTGCTCTTAGGTTTTCTAGTGTTGTTGGTAGTTTTTAAGATATCGAGATACTATGTTTAAGATACTATGTTTTACATAGTAAGAGATCTAGTTTGAATTTCGAGGGTCCATCATGAATGAATCCCCCACAGTGGGCCATATTACAGATCAAGCTATACAAAATTATTTTATTCCTTTTTTCATGTTTTTTAGGCTGTTGATTACGAAAAAAAAAGTTTAATCAAGAACTAGTAGTTTTTGAGATACAGTATTCATTTTGGCAGATTTGGATTGTAAAATTCAAAATTTACTTGTTCATATGAGAAAGCGAAAGTAATAAATGAAATTTGATAAAATTTATACCAGATCATAATACTAATCCTCAACTTCTCTAAATTGGGCAATTAATAGTTGAGCCGTTTTCAAAATATCGTTGTCTAAGTGAATGTAGTGGGTGGAATTAGCTAAAATTAATACTAGACCCAATTCATACTAATCCCCAACTTTCTCACATTTTTCATCAAATTTGATAAACTATTTTAGAAATATAATTGTTCCGAAAGTAGAGTATGGTATTCGAAAAAATTGACGGTGAACCATTTTTGTACTGATTCCCAACTTTTCTCCAAATTGGGTCAAAATCGGACCAGCAATTTTCGAAATATAGATTTGCTAAGAGAAATACATTTGTGCATGCATCAGCGATAGTAGTCACTAGAATTTAATATGAAACTATCTAGAAACCTAATTCCATATTATTGATTATGCCCGACTCTTTATTTGACTACAATTGATTGACATACACGGAAACAACGTGATATTTAGTACTTGTAGTTAAATTGAAAACCTTCGATTTTTTTTCACAAATTTTTTAAAAATTTTTCCTTAACTTACAGTCAATCATGACCGATGTCATTTGAGCCGTATCACAATGCAAGTGGCGCAATAACTGACGGATGCCTGCAGTCAATGAATCCAGCTAAATCAACACTTACAGGCATTCTCTGGATCTGCTTTAACTTTTATTATTTCCTTATTTCATAGTTGAAAGAAAATTTGAGATCATGCTGACTATATTTGCAACATCTCTTTGACCTTTATTCATAAAAATTATTTGTTCACCTTTAATAATATCTTCAGATTCCGGTATTAGGGAGCGCGCTGCTGCTCGTTTTTTATTACTTTCTGTAAATGATATTTCTAGTCAACCAGATCCTAATGGCTTTAGGGTAATGAGTCTTAAAAATAAGCTATAGGAATTTGCCAAACGCCATAAATAACAAAGGAAACACCACGTTTTCATTAAAGCTTTTGCCAAAGATCATTTATTTTCAAGCAGAAACTTATTAAGTATGAGGTAAGCATCGAATATCCCCCGGATGGGTAACAGATTTAAAATTTATTTGTCAACATAACTAAAATTAGATTACTATTTAACGGATTCAAACCTTATAATTAAAAAAAATTCACAACCTTAGACAGGAATTAAAATAATTAAAACATTCATTTTTTTTTTACTATATTTAGTTAATTCACAACTGTAAAACTCACAAGCGCTATAAGACTTTCTTAACGCAAAAAAAAAAGGCTATGATATTCTGAAATTAGATTTAAAAAAAAAAACACCTAATCAACCGTAAATAAAACCCTCTGAAGGTGGATGAGAACATATTTTTTTTTTACTATAGTGAATTCCAATATTATGCTCAGAAAGTGAATAAATCACTATATTTTGATGGTTAAATATGAACCACTGAATTTTTTCAAAACGACTTGCTTACAAGATGGTCTTGCTTTTAATACTAATGATCGATCTCGGTCAGTTTTGATGATAATTCACTAAAAAAAATATTTACAACTGAACTATCAAACAGGATAGCATGGGTATGGGTCATCACTTCATTCTAGCAACTAATATTTTAACGTGATAGAAATGATTTCTGACGCCTCTCAATATTATGACCTATTAATAGTAGCATCAGAGGCTATGATACGAATAAATGGTGTATTTTAGCAGAAAAGAAATTTGTTTTTGTCCAGCTAGATCTGCCATTTGGCCAACCGAGCAGCGTAGCTGGAAGGAAAGGAAGGATCGACGCCTAAACTCCCTTGGCTACAGATGATTCTAGTGAGCAGCAGCTATTGTGCACAGGTGTTTTGATTTTGTACACAGACTAGGGACTAAATTCCTAAAAAGAAGCAACAAAATCGGCCCCACCGTTCAAAACATAATCGTTGCACACAGGCACCAACAGCCAAAAGTGTTTTCGGACTGAGGGATCTCTATAATGAATATATTTGTTGAAAACTATAATTGTATCCAATAACATTCTGTCACTAATAGATTAATCATTTATCTTCAATAATATAAAATCGAACATTTTTAGCAGCTTCATCGTAAACTAAATTATATTAAATTTGTTACATTTTTAGATCAGCAAACAAAAAACATAGCAATAGTAATAAAGGTTAAGTAATAAACCCGAAGATTCGATGCCGACACCACCAATCTCTACATACATCTTTCACGTGAAGCTCCTCTAATATCAAATCTGCGTTAGATTTACCCTTTGGACATTTACCCTTCGGATCAGTTTTTATTAACATTTTAGGGATCCGTTTGTTACCAAGTTCCAAAACCTTACACGCCCACCTTATAAGCCTCAATGTTATAACCAGGATTATATTTTCCGCGTGCAGTTCCCTCAATTCAGCGTTGCTTAGCCTTCTAAATTATCCCGTTAATTCATCCTTTTTCGATCGGAATTATCCTTTAAGCCGCTGTTCTTCCTTTAGTTTAACAGGCCACGTTTCCCATCCAAGAAGAACAGAGGGAAGGATGATAGTTTTGTAAATTCTAACTCTCTTTTTGGTCACGAGACTAGAGTATATTATGAATCTAATAGCCTTAATTGGATAAAAAGCGAAATCTAGTTTAAATATGAAGTAAATACTTTCTCAAACATTTTCTCAGAAGCAGATTTTTGAGTTAAGTTTAAGTTGGTAAGGTTAAATAAATTTATTCAAAATTCATAACAACTGTTTTGCTACTATTCTTAATCTAAATGATCACCATGTTTTCTGAAAGTATCCTTGTATGTACTCTGCAACATCCCATAGTCTGTTTTTATGCCATCGCGGATACCATTTCTGTTCAATTGAGGATTCAACTTCATATACTAAAATACATTTAAAAAGTTAAAATAAAATAAAATTATTTGAAGTTTTTATATAACAAATAAAATAACCTGTCTCGCTATAGCTTTGTGATCTATCCTGGAAGACGCACTGATGAAATCATGTGAATTCGGTCGGTAGAAAAAGTTGGAGGATTTGCCTTGGTCAGGAGGACAGCTTTAATAAAAATAAAAATGAATACCTAATTTCATAACAATCTCGATCTAAGAGCAATGATTTATCTCATGTATTTTTAAAATCTGGTCCTTAATGAACTTCAGATGGCAAAAATTTTAGGATTCATTTTCGAAACTGGTCTAAAGTAATTTTCCAAACATTTTGTAAAAATCCATCTAACATATTTTTCTCAAAATAATGGCTGGAAGGTGATTTACTCTGGTTCTCAGCGCTTTCCATCATATATATATTCAAAAAGTAGCAAATTTAAATTAAATTAATTTATAGTGATTGGAATAGTAACTTTTAAATATCTTTAATTTTTGCTCAAATATACTTTAGAGCATTTCATATTAGGTGATTATTTCTAAAAACGGACATACAAAAACAGTAGCTTAAGACTTCCTGGTCAAGCTTTCCTGGAGTTAGTCAGAGATATCGGCAACAAGGTGTACAATTGTAACATGTTGATCGGGTCCACAATAAGGAGGAGGCTACAGATCTGCCAAACTATAGCTAAGTTCCACTAGTGTGTGGGTGGGTCATTTTGATTGGCTAGTACGAGGTGGTCTGAATTTGTGACCGATCTATTTGCCTGCTCACCAACTACATCAGTAAAATAGTTAAGGACATTTGACATTATGTTCTCAACATAATCAGCTCCTGTTCCCATTGATTAATTTTTTTTTTTTTTATAAAATTAGATATTAATTTCTACATAGTTTCACTCCAGGAATGTTCTCACGCATGTGTAATGGTTATGTAGTAAAAAAGATTGGACTAATAATGTTGGAAAAATCTTAGATAAAGTATACTCGAAATTATGCTATTTTAAGAGAATGACCCAATATGTCCTACGAATCAATATTATTATTACAATATACAGTGGAAATTAAATATTGACTATATAACGATCTTAAGACTTTGTTGGCTTAGAATTGAGTAATTTTCCGTTATCTTAATGGTTCGTGTAGAAGTCAGGACGTCGACGAACAGTTCATTAAAGTTCGGGGGAAATAGAAGAAACGACCACCACTACTTTACACTTTTACCACAGCATAAATGAGAAAAGTGAATAGAAAAGGCCGTAAGTGCCAAAAATACGAAAAATAAGATTTTGACGGGATAAGGATGAAGAAACAAGCACCAACCGACTAGTAACTGCTGCAAGTTCCTATCTTAAACGGTTTGGTTTCTAGAGCTGTAATTGTTTTCATAATGTTAGAACAAAAATCGTGGCCAACTACCTGTTTTTTTGTTTTTCTTAAAACTAGTTTTCCATAGACAGCCTATTCCATTCACAGGCCTCAATTATGATACATTTATTAAGTTATTAATTAGCACATTCAACAAAGATTTAGTATTCTGCTACATCAAAAAGTGAAAAGCGTTATCATACATCTCTTGATGTAACCCTCATGGGTAACCCAATAATTCGTACCGGTATTACACTTCAAAGAGACCTGAACAGTTTGTATGTACATGAAGCCTTATCCACTAATTGCTAATTTATCAATTTAGTTAACTAGAGTTCAAAATTGTGTCATTAAAATGTTTCTTTAACATTACAATAGGTATGTTGTTTTACCATTTAGGATATCTCATTATAAAGATAGTGATGTTTAAGTAGTTCACAATATTAGTTGAAAAAAAGTTTATCTATCACCAAATATTTTAAGTTGGATCCAATAACCTTTACCTTCTTCTGTATCCATCACTGAAAGTCCAACTGAAGTTTCTACGGTATTCTGATGTTTGTAAACCACTCATTTTGAAGGCAGCTTTTCCGTGTACGACCTTTTATGACAATTTTATTTAAATTACCTCTTTAACCTAAACAGATGATTTGATATGACGTTGCCTTGGTTTGAAAAGGTTCAAACTAACATAATTGAGGCATGGAAATGAAAAAGGCTGCCTGTATGTTCCAAAAAACTGGTTTTGATAAAAACGAAAAAAAAATACGGGTAGCTGGCCACGCTTTTAGTTCTAAAATTATGTGGGAAATACTGCTTTAGGGACAGAACCAATCAAGATGGTAATTTACAGCAGTTACTTGTAGATTGGTGCTGGTTTATTCATTGCTATCCCATCAAAATCTTATTTTTCGTATATCTGGCACATACATCTTTTTCCATTTCTGTGCCTCAACTGTGTTCTCCCTTAGAAACCTCTTACAACAAAGCTATTTAGCTTCCAAATAAATTTCATTGCGACTCGTAGGTATTTTCTAAAATTATTTTTTAAGGATGATCAATGTTGTTAAAAAGGAGGAGCTGAAGAAAAACATGGATTAAAATGTGACATTGTCTCAATTTGGTATTTAAATCAGTTACAACTACCTGATTTCCTGAATTGCAGCTTAAAACCACTCCATCAAAATAGACTGTAATTGAGCAGATAAAGACATAATTTCATTTAATTATGTCAATTCTGTGATGGCTACACGTTATCTATCAACTAAGCATCTGGTAGCCAGTCCTGCCTTGTGGTCTTGGTTGTTTTAGTGTCTTGACTAACTTCTCATGCTTATGAAGCCTTTCTTGACAGTGCAGCACCTTCATGCTGACTTCCTTCTCTTATTTGCCTATTGATCCAACCATGTTCATTAATATGGGCATAAAAGTATTTGAAATAGCTCACTTTTTCCAATTTGATTCCATTTAGGTCATCTATTTCGTCACCTCTTTTATCACTCCTTCAAATTTTCATAATTTTAGTTTCCTTAACATGATTCATATGTTGATCATTGATAATCCTTCTTAAATGATGTGAAGGTTGAATTAGAGGTTTGGTTCATTGTTTCTAAAAACTTTCAAATCATATGCGTAAGTAAACAGAGAGAAAAGTGTGGGTTTTAGGTATTTGTATCCAAATGGATATCTAGTGGCAATCTCATATGTTGTTTCTTTGACTCTTATAGTCATTATATTTTTTAACCTATTTATTTGGGTGTTCTAATTTATTTATTCATTTATATGTTTTTAAATTTATGTATTATTTCTTTTTAAATTTATTTATTTTTTTGTAAACTGTTTTGCTGCAATCTATTTATGTTTTTATGTAAATTTGCTTAATTGATCGAAAGGTTGTTGTGGATCATGAGAGAAGAGAGGTATAAAGGAGTGAAATAAGGGGAATAGTGTATTGAATGTATTAGTGAATTGTTATTTGGCTTTGTAAGAAACGGAGGAAAACTAATATATCTATATAGGAAAGAAAAATAAGGAAAAATAATTTTTTGTTAAGAAAAAAAAATTATTTAGGTGTATTGCATCAATACATAATTGTTTGAAAAATATTAATGTATTGTAGTGTATATTGTCCAATTATGGATTGATGGGTACGCTGTGTGTTATAGCAACCCAATGTATTTGGGCAGCATTGTCAAATAAAAAATTTCTCTCTTTAAAGTGCCATACCAAGACCGATGCCAATTCCTTTTTTTTCCAAGGCTTTATTATGTTCTGGTCTTCTCCACTATATTGTTTATGGCTTCTTTTTCCTTAAAAAACTGTTCCTTAAAAGGAACAGGTAAGCTCTTAGCATGCTCTTTGGGGTACACTCTTAAGTATACAAGTACAAATGCTCCACTTTGATCCTTCCCATTGCGTTTCTTTTTTGTTTCTGTTATTCTCAAAATGGTGACCCCAGACTTCATTATCACCACTACTGGTTCAGCTTCTTTTCCATTATTACGTTTTTAGGACCATGTCATAATCCTTGAAGACTGTTCAGCTATATTTTCTCTTGTACCTTTCATAAGATGGTTCTTGGGGGAAGCAAATTATGGTCCTTTAGCTTGTTCACGGGGCTGTTTCCTTTATAGCTATCAGGCTAGCGTTCCCGCTAATTAACATGATATGTATTATGCTACCACTACTGACCAGAAACAGTGTTACATTCTGAAGAATACATCCATTCCAAGACTAAAGAGATCCCCTCTTTTAGCAGTGCTTGGGGCCTGCAGCTGTATTCAGCTAGCAGAAATAAATTCAATATACAATGTTAATGTTTAATAACATTTGTTATTAGTATTTGTTGCAGAGCACATTCAGGTTTGATTTCAGACTGAAAGGGTTACTTTGATTTTGTGGCAGATCCAGCTAAATGAATTCATTAACTTTTACCAAAACATACTAGAACCTGGAGGATAAAATGTCATTCCTGTTCTAGTTGGAATACATATAGAGGTCAAACCAAATATGGAATTCAATCACAAAATTTCTTCCATCATGGAGAAATAAATAAAGAAGCATGCGGCTGGCTTAGCAGAAACCAAAATGAGAAAGAAACAACAATAAGATTAGAAAAGGTAAATTTTTAATAACAACTAGTAAAATAAAAGGTGGTTAACATTTTATTTATGTTGCTTTAATACAATAACAAACAAAATAGCATACTAACGTTTATGAATTGTAATATTTTACTTATCAATGTTTACTGCTACCAAGATATCTTTATAATTCATTTGTAAAGTTACTGAATATTTATAAAATACTGTCAAGAGTGGAACTTTAAACATTACTGAATAAATAATAATACATAAAATGACAGCATATAAAACAATATTAGGTTGCCTAACATAAAAATAATGAAAAATCCTTAAAAATAGGAACAAGCTTAGTTTTTAAAATGGCAACCCTCAAATATTTAAGCTAAGAGCACCAATTTAAATAGATATATATTTTTTCTACTTAATAAAGAATATATGAAGCATTTACATAGCCATTGAAACATGAAAACAATATTTACAAGTTATTGTATGTTATGACAAAAAATAATCATAACTTATTCGTATATAATTATTTAAATAACATCACATATATATATTTATATACAGTAAATTATAACATGTAATGAAAATAACAAAAACTGTAGTTAAAAATATATAATTATGTTGAAAATTCCCAAACCTCCCACAAATGCATATTAACACTCCTGACTGTCAATATTCTACTGTTGAAGACAAAAGTAAAATACATAGAGGTAAGTAATAGCAAATGGACTATGGTTCCTGCAATGGTTGTTCTTGATTTTCTTCCCTCTGAAAAGAAAAAGGAACTATGGTAAAAATAATTATTTTAACCAAATGAAGAAATTACTAAGAAAACTAACTTACTGGGGGTAGTTCTTGATTATCTAGCTCAATATTTGGCAAACCAGTTTCATCAACACCAAAAACCTACAAATATATTTAACAGATATAAAGTACTAATAGTGAAAAATTAGAATCTTAATGATTTATAATTTCATTAATTACTCAAAGAATATCAGCTACTTCAAAAATTGAGGGATGATAAAACAGAAAAATATAAATTTGTCCTCATAAGAGGTCATGGATGGAATAATCCAGTTTAGATTTATATATGCACACAGCGTTTAGTTAAATATTGCTATTTTAATTTTTAGTATTACTCAATTTCTTAAATTATTTTTTGCCAAAGACACGATTTATTTATTATAAGTTACTAAGAAACCTTTTTTTTTTTCCTTTAATGTTTATATTGTATTTTGTGAAATTTCTGTTTTTGCATAAATAAAAAAAGGCTATTTCATTTCATTTCATCATTCACTAAGAAACCAGAACCAATAATGAAGGGAGGTCACATTATTTTTGCTTCAGTATATGTCTAAAGAGTTCAGTATGTAAATAAATTAACATATATGGAAAATTGGGAAATGAAAACATAAAAGGGTATGAAAATAATGAGTCAGTATCACACATAAAAAAACATTTTCCCCTTCACATTTTCTTATCTCCACAATAATAAAATAATCTAAGCACAGTGCATTTACCTCAACATTATCAGCTGAATTGCACTGTGTTTGATCTGCTTCAGCCAGTTCTGCTTCCACCTGATTAGATATGAAATATGTAATTATTGTTATATTATATTATATAATAATATGAAATAATTATGTAATCTTCCGAACGAAATATGGAATATATACTTGCATCACAAAAACAATGTCTTTTGGTCAATTATTGGTAAAATTACTTAAAAACAAAATTTATTTAACAAGCACAGAAGTATAATTAAATAATATTTCGTAACTAAAGTAAAAATAAAAATTTGGTTATAAGTTGGACTTAGTAACTTCAAATAAAAAAAAATTATAAAATAAGCTTCAAAATGTATTATAAATTTTATAGATAGGAAAAACAAATATTTTTTATTATTTTCTTTTAATTACTAAGTACATAGTGAAATCGTATGTCATAAAAAATGACTGATTTAGTTTACTTGTACATTTTAACCCATAGATTGAGTTTGTTTTTCAAATCCAATTAAGGCTTACATCACTTTAATCAATAAACTGTACTAAATAAATATGTAAACCAAATGAACTCATTTTACCATCAGTTTTATTCAAGTCAACAGTAAAAAAACTTGACACTGCATTAGAAATAATACAGCATTAATGGATATGTAAGTATTTCACCTACAAAATAACCAATTTGGTATATAAATTAGAAGAAAGGGACAAAGCTCATTCCAAATATGCTGTAAGTAGGTTTCAGGAACACAAATACACAAGTGTAAAACACAAATGATCATTGTTCAATTAAAATAATTTTTTCTTGCAATGAAAAGCCATTATAATGGAGAAACTTCAAATCCAAGAAACAAAGGTTAGAAGCAATTTAAATTTTAAAAAATACAAAGCTCACTATATATCTAAAATATAAAGCATAATTCATTCCAAAAGCGAGAACAATTTATTCAGAATTTTATAATAATCTGATACTAACAATATATGATGCTGTGATCTAGTATCATCCAGGATCAAGAAACAAATATCTCATTTTATTTTAACGAGGTCGCTTAACCACACACTTCTTGTTTCATGAAACACAAATTTTCAGAACTGGGTGGGATTGAATTTCTACTGTACTTTGCTTTACACCAGCGGTTCCTAAACTATTTTAGCCACCCATTGGCTAACGAGCCTGACAAATGCCCAGGGGGAGATTGTGAGAAAGTATTGCTTAATTTTATTCTTGAAAAAATCCCGGGTAGGGCCGGGCTCGAACTCGCAATCTATGGGTTGGCAGACAGGCGCGTTACTACGCTGCTACTGTCACCCAAGGAATTAAGGAATTTTCAAGTAATTAAGGAAAATAGCCATTTCATTGCAATAAACTATTTGATGAATAATGATTAAACATTAGAATTAAATGTAAAAAATGGAATAAAGTAGGATTACACATAACCATGTATTACTGTTCGTGTACAAGCAATAGCAGGAAAAATTTTGAAACTAGTCAAAATAGCCTAATTAGATTTCAGATAAAAATCTGCTGTACATTGCAGCATAACATTAACTCAAAAATTAAATTTTCTCAGATTAGCTAAATATGATGCTTCTTCAGAAGGCAGTCCAATAAACCAATTCATAAATTATTATTTGTACTTGCCCAAATGAAGAAGTTTAACAACTTTAAAATCAACGTACACTAGGAGCTTTTGGTTGCGGAGGAGGAGGAGCGAGAGATATACCTCCAACAGCACCTTCCTCTTCTTCTTGTTCAATTCCATTATCATTCAACTCCTAAAAAAAAATATTATGAGATTAGTTTTTTGTTTTTTTTTAAATGATTTTGTAGAATGTTTATTAATATAAAAGAAAACATACATTCATGCTTGCACCTGTCTGGTGGCCAGGGTTAACCAAAACTTGAGTAATTGTGCAAAGGATGTTACCAATAGCTGGTGGTCTCATTCTATAAAGAAATAATTTATGATGAAAATTTTTACTGTAGTTCTTAATTTGAAAATATTAAAAAACAAATGATCATAAAAATAAAATAATCTGAAATATAATAAAAATGACATTAGTATATAACATTATAAAACAGGGAGGCAAAGTTGATCTTCAGGAAGCAAAATTTTTATATAAAGGAAAGAATAAATTCAGAGAAAAATTATTTGAGGTAATAATGGTTACTGAAGATATTAAAAGTACAATAAATAATAAAACACACACATACAAAAAAAACAAAACAAATCCAGTAAAATTTATATGAAATTAAAATTGAGCAGAAAATAAAAATAACCTAACAATGCCTATTAACTTACTGGAGTGTTGTAATTAGCAGATAACTTTAGCCTCAAGTATCAGAATCAAGATAAAGATAGGTAAATCATTGATTTAGAAAAATTCAAAAATATGCAATCAGAAAACCGTACATTTAATTTATTAGAAAATATTATAATATTTAGTAATATCTATTCCAATATTGATATTAGTATTGGCTTAAGCATAAATTTTGAAATCAATTTTATTGATAAGAAATCCATAAATCATCATCTTTATAACTTCCTAATAAATTTGGATAGAAATAATTATTTTTATTTAATTCTTTTGAAAATGTGTACCTAAATGATAATATCAAGAACAAAATATCAATATTATAATATCTTATATCGAGATAGAGGGACCCAATAGCTATTTCTCAACCTCAAGCATAATTAAAAGCAAACTTGTGAGTCATACCACCAAGTTTATGCTGTACAAGCCCTCATTAGTATATAATACCAGAGGTAACATACAGTGGATAAATGTAGGACCCACAACAATAAAAGCATAAATCTGTTAGATAGTTTTCAAAGAGTAATTATGAGGAGAATCCTAGATCCCATATGCAAGAATGGTTGCTGGGGATGTTTCATAAGCAATCTGTTTCGGCTATACAAGGAAATCAGCATCTTCTCTTATTTTAAGATAGAAAAATTAAAATGTCTAGGTCATGTTATGAGGATGAGCGATGAAAGAGTGTAATCAGATTGCACATGAATGTCCCGGATGGTCTCCATCCATGCAGTAGGCCCAGAGAGCAGATAGAGTGCAGAAGGATTTTCGGCAACTGAGGATTTCTGCTACTTATGTAAGAGACAGAGAAAAATTATAGGCAGCTGTTGAGCAGATCAAGGGTAGCTTCAAGATACCTGATGTGCCGACAGATGAAGGAAAAGACATTTAATATTGATATTATAATATCTAATATTAATAATTTAATATATAATATCAAAGACAAAATATCAATATTTTAGAAAGCTCCAGATAGAAACTGTTAAATGAAGGTTTTGTGCCCATAGCCACTACAGAAAATATACCAAGCCCCCTTTCAAATAGTATGTTTATGGTTTTTGATAGTTGAACTCACTCATAATCTAAAAATTCTTCATTTAATTTAAGTTATTTAAAAATATCAGTTGGGTTTGTTGTCTGGTACTTATCAAGCAAAGATATGTCTAATTATCCCATGAATGGCAAATGAGCCAGTAAACCTTAATTATTCAACGAACGAACCATTTTAAATTTGAATGGTCATGGTAATCAAAAATGATAATTAAATCAACAGTAACTTTAACAATGAATAAATAAGTAAATAAGACAATTGTCTATAAAATTGTAATGATAAAATTAAGTTATTTCTTGGTCAAATGACAGAAAATAATTTTGATAATTGCCTATCCTTTTAATTGTTTTTATCTTACACAGCCATATAAACCATTAAGTTAATAACAAAACCAAAAAACTCAATGAAAGAACTTTAGCAAGAAAAAATACTAGAGAAACTAGGTAGAAGTGCTTATAGAAAAATCTACGGAACTATTATTGCCCTGAATAACAACAGAAACATCAGTAAATAAAAATATAATATTTTACTTCAATACCTGGATCCCTTAAATTTAGATAGAGCAGCAAGAAGAGCTGTTTCCATGTTGCCATCAAGAGCTAGTGTTCTGCATAAATAACCAACAATTTCTGTTATGAGATCACTAGTGCATGTTTCATTTTCTTGCATTTCAATTAATCTTGAAACATCTTCCAAAACACTTTCCTTTTTTCTTCGACAATCCACCTGAAAAAATAAATACGAGAACCATAAATCAGCAATGATCTCATTTGGGAAAACATTCTTGGGAAGTGATGACAGGACCAACAACTAGACTGCCACTGTAAATGAGTAATGAATTATAATTGGCCCAAAATGAAATTTCTTCTTTTAGGTTTTGTAGTGCGGTTCTTAAAATAACAAATTTGCACCCAAGTTGGACTTTGCCCCTTTTCAAATATGTGCTGGTCATGTTTTAAAATTAAGATGATTCTAATAGAAATTTTTTCAATAAACCAATCTGCTTTCGTTGGATGATTTATGGATACTTTTAGAAAACAAAATAATAATAAAAACAAAGGGAATGTAAATACAATAATAAATATTAAAATACAAAATTAATTTATATTTCTACTTATTTCAAGAACTCAATTATACTAAGCATTCTAATAAGTTAAAAATAAAATTTTCAACATGAAAACCCCGTTTTTATTTCTTCTTCTATTAGTTGTCAATTTCATCAAAAGCACTAGATTAGCGCTGATGCTGTTGGCCCTTACTTGAGCAGGCTATGCTGACGTCTCTGAGGTCCGGAATCACTGGTCACAATATTTAAAAACATCTATTAATTGATAAATAATCATGATGAAGACAAGTTTCATGGGTCAAAATATTATGTACTTAAGTTTATGAAAATTAAAAAAAAAAGTCATACAACAAAATGTACATAATTGTTCTGCATTTTAGAAAACAGGGTATTCATGATCTTTTGCTTAACAAGTTAAAGTGTGTTAAATGGAGAAAGAAATATTTTCTTTAGAGAAATATCCTAAAAAGCATATTAAAACGATAAAACATTTAACAAGGTTTGAGGGCCTGTTAATAAGTCAGCAATATGGAGAATGATATCACGCAACAGACCAGCTAACCTCCACACCATTTTGCCTGTCATTTTGAAACGTTAGTTGCTTGTAGTTTGTGTTTGGTTGGCAGTGTTTTTATTTTGGACGTTTTTAAACCCCAATAAAGTAATGGATAAAAATAATAATTAAGTAATGAAAAAAACTAAGAGAGAAAACAAGAGACAAGCGAGTTGGTACTGGTAATGGTGGGGGGAACAAGTTCGGCAAGAGGACCTATTGGTCCTTTTTGCCAACCCCTGACAGCTACCTAAGTTGCTGCCACGTACTAACCATTCTTCCGAACCGCCAAAAAAAGTTATTTAGTTTGTATTTTCTATACCAAAACCTAAAGTTAAAATTTTACACCAAAGTTTATGGGTGAAAATAGAACAATATTCTCTTAGTTTAAGAACAGGAAAACACCTTATGATTTCTGGTTAAAAAAGTATTCAACAAGCGAGTTGGAGGAAAGATGATTTGATAAAGCTGTTGGAGATTTCATTATCTTGTAAAGATTATTAGGTTTAAAAGAAGTAGCCAGAAAATCCGCAAGGAGCTCCCCTGCATTTAACATGTAACATGGAATTTAAATTAGGTTGAGCACAATCCTATACTTATAATATTTAGCATCCTAATTTTTTTTACACTTAACACAACATAATGAATACCCCTAATGTTAATAAAGTGCCAATTTGGAAAACAAAATTTCTAGAAACTAGATAATTTTGGTGTATACTACTCACTCTACTCTTTATATAGAGGATATTCCTTCAGAATGATTATTCTCCTTAATCTGTAATTTTTTCTTTAATTTGATTTGATTTTCACTAGGTCCTAGTGAAGTTGTTTTATCTTTTGAGAACATTTTTAATTGAACAATAGTCGATGCCCACAAAAACCTAGCTCCACACTACATGGTTTGGTGCAGCAGTTCTGCATGTCAAAAATTAACATGGCTCAAGATGAAATTTTCCATGACACATATGAATCAATTCATATTAGACCAATAATATTAATGTCAATTAGCTATTGAACTAGAGCCAGCAGATAGATAACCACAGATGTGCCTGAGCAAGATAATACACATTTACTAAGCTGACAAGAATTAAAAGTATTTGGATCAGAAATATATTGATTTCAGACAGGGAAGGTAGATAATGACTCCTCAAAGCCAAATGGCGAGGTACATCAATAAGAACCCTCAACCTGCATTCAAATATCCATTCACTATTCATCATCTCCAAAATAGAATAATCACAGTGGCATAATCAAAAAAGTAAGACCGGTAATCTAAAACAAACTTACATGATGGTTTCTAGCTTCTTCCATTCTGCTTGACATATTTGGGTAAGAGTGGATTCCATGATCCAATAATTCACATTCATTTTCAAATCCAACAGGATTTCCCTCTTCATAAGGGCTCTGTAAATATTTAAAAAATATATATTTGGATAAATAATAATTTTTATGTAATAAACAATTATATTCTAAATGCTTGAAATAAAAATTAAATTAAGATTTAAATAACTTTCATCAGAAATTTAAATTTAAAATTAAAGAGATTGTCGACAAACATTGTTTAAAACAATATCTACAGCAGAACTACACTTTTTTCGGTTGAATATTGTATCATTAGTTTAAATACCAAGGAGTTACTCTTTTTTTTTTCTATGCTGGTTACAATTATTTATAATTTCTTAATTAAAATCATTAGGTAATGATAATTAAAATATTACACAGAAGTTGTAGGAACAAATACCAAGGGATAACATACTGGTCTCTGAGATCTCAAATTCTTTAATTGAGTAAGAAGTTGTAGTAACAGCTGTGGACTTCTCTCAGCCTGTGCTATAACAGTTTCAAGTTCAGAATATATTGACTGTTCCAGTGAAAACACAGCTCTAGAAAACACAAAAAAAAACAAAAAAACATTTTATTAAAAATCTATAATATTAAAATATTAACAAGTAAATATGTATACACGTTTTAAATGGATTTGGATTGAAGAAAAGTTCAAATTTATTTTCATTTTGTTGTTACTTATTTTATTCGTAAAATATTAAAATCAGAATATTGATATTTCATTATATTTTATATCATTAGTTTGCCTTATCTTATTTACATAGTTTTGAATTTTTATAAAATGTTTGATAAGAAATTTTGAAGATAGAGAGTATTCACATTAAGGTAGAAATCAAAACTTACAGGAAAAGTTCTATTTTTGACTAGAACAAAATTCATGATGCTGGAAGACCTAGGGTTGGAAAATATTTAAAGATAAATTATAACTAGAACTAGAACTTGATTTATGGAAAATTGTATATTTTATTCTCTAGCTTCAAATTCAGCAATACCTCAAAAGAAATCCGATAAAAGAACATTACTGATACTAGTTTTTACGTACTACGCTGCACGTATTTACATATTATAAGATTCTTCTACATGAAATTGCACTTATTAACCTAAGTTAGATTATTTCAATATTAATAGCATAATTTGAATGATTGAAACAAATCTCCCACATTATACATGTATATATGCCAGTATTTAATGTTTTCATTGATAAATACAATAGTCAATGGTTAAAATTATAAATAAATGACTTAATAATTCAGAATAGACCAAGGTGAGGTAAGTTAAAACATTGTTAAATATGTGAAGAGTCAAATTCAACATTCAAAAATGGATAATAACTACCAAAGATTTAGTAGATTGGAGTTTATTTACTGTCCAACTTTTTACAATCTTTTGGTTTATTATTTTCAGTCATGAATCTTTTTAATTGATCAAGATATAATAAATAATTATAAAAACTGTATGATAAAATACATAATTAATTTAAATGATAAATCATTATCTAATTATTTAGAGATATTTTTGTTCTAACATTCACAGTTATTGTTACATATTAGTTTTAGCATATTATAGTACTAAAATGGTCATTACTATTACTAATTCATGTAGAATTTTACTGTATAAACTATATTTGGTTATTTTAACAAATTTATTTTCTTAAAATATTAAGTTCACAACCAAATATGATTTTACATTTGAAGAGTTTTTTTTAAGTTTATACATATACATATATATACATATACAA
>NW_027104790.1:929008-958015 GCF_000696795.3 Halyomorpha halys
CTTTTTTTTATATATATTAAAAATCTACAACCAAAACGTATTGAGTTTATTTCAAAATTTAAAATTTCCCCTGTCAAATAACATCTATTTAACATTTCTAATGAAAATCAAGTTATCTACATGAGATGCTATCATAATAATTTATAAACAATAACTTTTCAAAAGTGGATCCATTGACTTTTGTTAAAATAACTCCTTATTGGTCTTCCAATTTATTTCAAGGAAAATTCATTCTGTTCAATTAAATCCTCTAAAACTGTAAATGCCTTTATTCACTTTTTAATTTAATTTATTTCATCATTATTTTTGTTTATAGTGATTGTATATATAGGTAAAAGAAACAATAGCTTACGTAGCATCTGCTTTCAGGTTGCTATTATATCTTCTTCTTGATCTGCAACTATTAAGGGAACCAGAAACTTCACCTACAAAATTATTGCTAATTATTATTAGAAAAGATAAATGTAAAATATCAAACAGGTAAATGGAAAATAAATACCAGAATGTATTTGGGTACCATTGACTTGAGAATTTCCTAAACTGTGATTTTCTTTTCTTCTTCTTCTGAAAAGAAAGAAGCTAAATATAGTATAGACTTAATTAGTTAAAATTAAGAAATAATGTTTCTCAGAAAAAAGTTATTTTGATAAACCTAGGTGGCTATTTATTAAATTTTATTTTTTACAGAGTATAATCCTTTGTGATGGTCTGGGTGGTAGTCAGAAAGGTGCACATTGTAGTTAAATCAAAGAAATAAATATATACAATATATAATATAAAATATAGAAAGAAAATCTGTGAAAAATAGAGATAAAAAATAGAAAATAATTTACAGTACAGATTAAATTTTATTTAATTATCTTTTATTAAATGAAAAGTGTTTCTGAACTACAAAAAAGAAAAAAAGTAATACTTAAAAAAAAAAAATGTTTTTAGCATAGCATTCTGTAGTATTATTAACTTATATAGTGTATTAATTCATTCTATAGTAGATTCAATAATAGGATTAATGACGTTCAGTAATAATAATTTGAATTTATATTATTGACTAGTCGTATAACTGTTTGCTCTAATATCCTAAGAAAATCTATTTGTGGATCAAAAGATAGATAATTTAGTAAAAACCACTAAAAATATTGAAAGGATAGGTTTTCATTACAACTTCAATAAATAAATACAAGTTATTTAAAAGTATATAGCTTACAAATTATCAGTCTGAGCAGATGGTCTGGGAGCAGGTAGAGATTCAGCTACACTTCCTTCATTACTTTTGTTTCTTCCAGACAAAAGATTTTGCCTCGAATAACTGAAAAATAAAAAGGGAAAAAATTAAGTAACAATATTAATTTATCAATGAAAAAAGATTCTAGTGAATGAATGCATTTTTAAAAGAAGTAATAAATCAACAACAGTACAAACCTACAATATTAATACAACCATATGCCCCCAGCACCTTTCGGTCATACAAGTTCCTGCAGCAGTGAGGTAGTCCATCCAAGAGTTTACAACCACCAGAATTTTTTAAGGCAATACACCCAAATTTAACAGTCCCTAACTGTGTACAGTATATCCTTTGAATGTTTACTGATTAATTTCAGCATCATTTAATTTTTTTATGGATTTACTCATTACAAATCTTAAAAAATTAACCACCCTATTTCAATTGACACAAAGATATGGTCAACTGGAATACTTTTTTAACCAGAAATCATAAGGTATTGTCCTGTTCTTAAACTAAGAGAATATTGTTCTATTTTCATCCATAAAGAAAACTAGTAATAACCTAAACTTTGAAAACTTTTTTTGGCGATTCAGAAGAATGGTTAGTACGTGGCAGCAACTTAGGTAGCTGCCAGGGGTTGGTAAAAAGGACCACTAGACCTACTTGCCGGACTTGTCCCCCCCTCCCAATACCAGTAAGATACTTACCAAGCACAGGCATCACACCGAGTTAAGCCCCATTTCGGGATGTAAATCACCTCCATGATCAAATATCCTTTATCTCTTTTCATGAATCAGAATCAATATAGAATATTTACGATCTTCAGTTATTCTCGAATTATCAAGATCTATTTTTAATTTTGAAATTTCGGCTTCCTCATACAGCAGATAATACAGCTTTACAAGATTTAAATGTTCTGATGACTATTTCAAATCCCTCTTTCCAGTAATCTTCAGATATTGGTTTAACAGTTCTGATGACTATTTCAAATCCCTCTTTCCAGTAATCTTCAGATATTGGTTTAACACTTTGGTATTTAGGACAAATTCAAAATATTTAACAGTGGGCCAAGATATTATTTTCATTTCGATTTCTAGCCATTACAGAATAAAAAACATTTCCACAATCTGTCTATTTCCCTTGTAGCTTCAACTCCTCTTATTTTGGTTTTATGAACTTTAAACATTTTGTTTTTTAGGGTCTAAGACTAGGCAACATTGTTAAGGTTGGAATTATGTAGAAATTATTAATTAGCTGATACTGATTTCTAGCTAAAGTTAAATCAAATGTTGAAAAATGATGGATAATTCATTTTACTTTCTTATTTACCATGATATAAATTACTAATATCTCTGATATTTCAACATATAACTGTTTGCCTTTGCCTTAAATATTTGAAATATTCGTGAATCTCTCAATGTCTATGTATAGTTATAATTTTTTTTTCTGCCTTTTAACTTTTATATAATAATTATATTATATACATATTAATATCTTTATGTTCAAATATTGTACTATTGATTATTAGATTATTTCGAGACGGTTATTGTTAGATGATTATTAGCCTATTCTATTTTCATAGCTGTATTTGTATAAACTTTCTTATAGATTATCAGATATTTGTCTATTTCCATATCATTTTAGTGTTAGCATCTTCTAATGGATTTTTAAACAGTATCGCAATGGTTTATCGTATAGCCTATCCAATAATTAAATCTCAATTTTCAACCTGTGCCTTATTTTCCTGACCTAGTTACCACCTGGGGCCCGTTTCATAATAAAGTACAAACTAATACTATTAGTCTTGTCAATTCAACTTAACACAATTACACTGACTTGTACGATAGTAACTTATACTTTAGTACTTTTTAACTCCTGTAATATCACTTATTGTCCTCCTTATTATGAAAAAAAAAGTATTAGTGCAATTACCACTTTGTTTCTATACTTGTTCTATGAACTAAAACTATTAGCTATCATTATGAAACAGGGCCCTGGAGACCTGAACATTGACTAACAACCCAACTTCTACCCAAAAGATCGACCTTGTATATTGAGCATATTAACTCAGAGAAATCTATAACAGCTTGAGGCAATTTTTAAACCAGAAATATGTGACTCCAGCATTCAAATCAATGTCACATCTCCAATAAGTCTAGAAAAGAAGTTCCAAAGAACCAATGTTCATCCCTATTGATGTTTTCCAACATTATAACGAGAGAGAAAACACGACAATAATACTCCAATATATGGTAATACTTGAATAAAATAAAGATGGTTTAATTCTTTGTAACCAGATTTTTATAAACAGAAAAACAAGTGATTTATTTGTTTCCTCCAATTGCTTTGATTTTTTTTTTTCAATTTTTTCATACGTAGATCAGAAAATAATATTACTCTGTCAAAAAAATAACAAAACTACTATAATTTAAGTAATAAAACTTATTACATATAGAGTACCTTCTGAAATTATCCCAATAATTATTGGCTCTGTTTCCAGGTGGGACTTGATTATTTAGAGTTTGAGGAGAAGATTGTGCCCATAACAGTCCTGATGGGTCAAAGTTTAGGTTGTTACCATATCCACCGCATTTATACATACGACCTTCTTCTTGGATCTGAAACATTTTATATTTGCAAAATAAAAATTTAACATAAAAAACAAAACAAAAAACAAATATGAATGGTTCATTCAAATTCCAGTTTGGGAACCTAACTTTTTTTATTGAAGATAAAAAATTAAATTAATATAATATACAGACAGTTTTCTTAATCAAATAAAAATTCTAAATACTTAATTCTGACTCTGTTGTCTACAGAACAACATATATAATGAAAATGCAAAAATTGCTCTTCAATATGTAGAAATTTGATTTGATTTATAGAGAGCATTTTCTATAAAAATTTGTAAGAGTCCTTAAGAGGAAAAAATAATGAAGAGATTTATGATATATAAAAAATTTATTTAAAGGGGTTAACTGCAATATTCAATTAATGCAATAATAATGCCTAGTATACTTACCATAGCTAAAGCTTGCCTCAAACCAGCCAATTCCCTTTGTTGATGCCATATCAGCTGACAACACTGATTAAGGGAATTAATCAGAAGCTGGTGCTGGTGCCATTGAGGTGTCGGAGGGCCCATGAATTGCATGAAACCTAATCATTTCGGAAAGAATAATTTAAAACTAATAAGGCATTGTAAATACAAAAGTTAAACAAATAAATAACAGAAAAATAAATTACCAAGGTTAGGTTGGGGTAGCCATGGTTGCGGAGACGAAAAATTAACAACTTGCTGCTTCTCGAGCATTCCTTGGTACAATATCTGCATCTGTTCCATTTGGATTTGCAACTAAAAAAGATTAATTTAAACTAACTTTAAGCAGGAGTATCTTACTTTTTGGAACTGGTCAACACAAATGGGTAAAGATAAAACAACAATGAAGATATTTTATTGCCATTTTAAAACTATTAAGAATCCTATAAAAAGAAAAATTAAATAAAAATATTTATAATAATTGGGGGAGAGGGGGATGAGGGAAGAGAAGAGTGTATTTAATTTAGAGGATTTTGATCATTATAAGTGACTAAATAACAATGACATTGAATAAAACAATTAAGCTAAGTTAAAAATTATGTTCTAACATTAGTTTTCTTAACTAGATACGACAAAGACATTGAATTGAATATTTTGATGAGGAGAAGATGGTTGGGGGTGCGGTCAATGAAACACAAATAAGTATGACTAACTTATTTTAATGTGCCGACGTTTCGGCTAGAGTTTCCAGCCTTCTTTTTTCTTTTTTGTTTCTCTAGCCGAAACGTCGGCACATTAAAATAAGTTAGTCATACTTATTTGTGTTTCATTGACCGCACCCCCAACCATCTTCTCCTCATTTATCATCCACGGTCAACTATCTCTCATAATTAATTGAATATTTTGGTTTCTGAAAATAAAAATATACCTAATGTGTTTAATACACCTCTGAAAAAAAAAAAACACTAATCAAGTGGTTGGAGTCCTATAACGAGTGTAAGATACACAGATTTTACAACTCACAATAAGAGATTATAATTTTTCTTACATCTGATATCTGTTCTGCTAAGGAAGTAGTATTGGGAACTATTTCTCTCATATCTACTTCAGATACCCTAGGAGGTCTCTGCCTTACTTCACGACTGATTCCTCTTCGGCTTTCCCTAGCTGGACCTGAGAACACAATTGATAATTGAGTATGTTGTTAAGTTATGCCAAATATAAGAAATACCATGTTTAAATACTTAAGATGGTTGGAAAAAATCTATATATCACTTAACCCCTTCAACTACCTCAGAAAGAGAAATTATATCTGTCTGTCACCAAATGTTATGTTATTTATCTTCAAAGTAGACTTGTGATTTATTGTTTCATATTTATGTGCAAGGGTTCAAAAAACAAAATTATTTTCATGTTTGGTATAAAAAAATACATAAGCTGGGAAACAAACTATTACAATTTTTTAAAGAACATTTTTGTCACTTTGAAATTTAGATTAAAACAGATGAAAATTGGTTTTCAACTTATTTTTAGTTCCTTTTCTTCTTAAAGTTCTTCCAGCCATTGCACTTTAGCCATACATTACCGTCAGTAACATGTGTGCATACTAGATTTTACAAAGTTTGGCTTCAAGTTATTGTAAAGTCTTTATTTTTGAAGGTAGACTTTTCTCTTTCATTAAAAAACATTCTCGAGATGATTATATTTTATTAATTACAGTCAAGCCTATGTTTCTATAATCTCTATTTTTGTGAGTTCAATATGAGGGGAGGCAGGTCCATAAGTCTTTAGGAAAAAAATTTACAAAAAAAAATGTATGTGTTCAGTACATACCTGGAGCAACCTTAGAGCTGGGCTGATGACCGTTAGTACTAGAAAAAAAAAATATACCATTTTTATAAAAATTAAAAATAAATGTAAAAATTGTAAAACAACAAATATGATTGCCTGAATGAAAACTATTAATAGTAATCTTAAAAGCAAAGAAAAATGTTTATTCAAACTAAATTTCAAAGATTATGCATCTGACCAATCATAATGTTTAAGAATACCTAAGCTTAGATTAAAAAAATACATTTTAGAATAAAACACAATAAACCAAAGGCTAATGAATTTGGTGTGCAAATCTTACCAATTCAATTATATCGGTTAACTTATAAAATTAAAACAATTTTTTTAACAATAAATATGACTTTCTTAATGTAACTTAATATATGCCTTAGTAATAAAACACAATTTGATACTAAATTTCAGTTAGAAAATTTAAGCAATCCTCAGCATGTACATCGAAAAAACACTGCAAATTATTACACAATGGTAAATAAAATAATTACTAAGTATTAAAGCCCTAAGTTTGGTTTATTTATAATTCAATTATTTTATTCCTTACTTTCCATTTTTTTTTTTTTTTTAATTTTGTTAACAATAAGTTCAATTCTTTTTTTAACTATGCTATTTTGTATTTAAAATTTATTTTAACTCTTTACGTGTATGAGGGACATTTACAAAATTTATAATGGTGTATATATACATTATTGTTGTGTGGCATCTATATAAATAGACAAAGACGAGTATTTAGGACCTCGACAACGGGTGCAGTAGGATTAGAATTTGAATATAGGCTGATAAGAGTCAGTCTTCTGTTAGTGATATGAGGCAGCGAACCTGTATTGGTATCTGGCTTTCCCCCACCGGTATTTGTAACTATTTACAACTATATAAATGAATTTAAATGTGCCTATACAAGGGGTGAACATCATTCAAGATGTCCATGGAAGTGCATTATATAAAAACTGATATCACTTACATGAAAATCATATAACTTGTACTAAATTTTAAATATAAAAGAGAAGTGAACGCTTTTTAAATGCTTTCTTCAATGTTATACACAATAATTACCTAGCTTTTGAAAAACTATTAGGTTGCATATAGCTGGTGGGACATAACTTCACTGGGCTTTCATCGTAATCAACATCACCTTCCTCACTACAAAACATTAAATGGAAATAAATAAATGAATCTGAAACAAAATAAATAATTAAAGGGTTTGGGGCAAGAATATGACAAGCCACATCGTGAAAATGTTTCAGTTAACCAATTTAAAAAAAAATTATACAATGCTTGTTTAATGTTTTACATAGAAATAAGGAACATTTTTCTCAATATTTTTACTCTTTTGAAAATTGTGGCTAATCACGTTCATGTTCCAAGCCACTCAGTTCTATTGTATTTACAAAGCTAATTATTTGATAGTTTTGTTCATATAATTCCTTATAAACAATGATAAATAGATGGATAATTAAATATCTTATTGTAATTTTATTAAATTTAATTTAACAGTGGCATTTTTTTTTTTAATATTTTTTATAACTCATATAGAAACACCATTAAAAAAAGTGAAGAATGGCATGGATTTTTTTATGTTATAACAATTACAACAGTTGTCCAAAGCGAAAAAATTAAAATCATACTACCTCATGTAAGATCAGAAAGTCACTTATGGCACTGAAACTTGGTGCTTGTCCAGAAAAGACTATTGTAAATTGTAGATATTTGAAAGAAAAAATATAAGAACAATTTACAGAGCAACACAAGTTTGGTGAATGGAAAATCAAGAGCAAACAGTTGAGACTTTGAAACAGAACACTGCTAACTGCATCAAAACAAGTAGAATAAGAGGGGTAATGGTGGTTGAAATGGAGGGTGAAAGAGTACAGACAGAGATTTTGGAGGTGTACAGGGGAAAGACTGCAATGCATGGGTGGAAGAATGAAGTGGAGAAATATGTGAAGAAACCAGGAATCCGTAATTAGAAGAGAGGTGCAGTACAGATAGTAATGGAGAAATATAACTCAGCAGATCAAAGGTTATAATGACTTATAGCAGTTCGGGGAACTAGTGGAATGAAGCAGTTCCTGGCCAGTGAGATTTTCACAAGTAATCTCCAACAATTAAGTTATGATGAATACTACAGAAATCTTACCACGCACAGCCTTTCCATTTAGTATAAATGGTAGGAATGAAGAGGTTTTGATTAGTATGTGCTAATGACTACTTTGATGAAAATTAATACAGCACACCAAGCAAATTATATCATAGAAATGTAGGGAATCATAGTTGTATACTTTTTAATAGCTATATTATATATATTTCACTTAAGATATGCTGAATCTCCATCAAATAACTTTCACTAACCACCCCAGACTGAGAAAAAATTAATTATTATTTGTTTCGAAATAGCTACTTCTTTATTATTCAGTATGATAATACTTCCCCATATTATATATTTTATAAATAGGAAAGTGAAGGTAAAATCTTACTGTTATAACAGCCATGAAAACATGAACATATTCATTTTCTCCTTTAGCTAATAATCACATTATTTTATATTTTATATTAATCCATTAATTGCTACTACTGACAATGAGAAGTGGTTAATTTTTCTAACGAACAAAATTAAAGGTAATTATTCCAAAAAAAAAAATTTGGAATTGAAGCCCTGCCAGACTGTTTCCATAAGGATAAGTAGCTGATATTAAAGATCAGATTATACAGTGCCTTGACAAATTTAATTAAAATCTTTGGGTTTGGAGGAAATGGTAAAAAAGTGTAAAATAAATGATAAAAGGTATGAATAAAATAAATGAAGTGGAACTACTGTTAAGTAAATTTTAGTGAAAAAATTGCTCTAATATTGCAGGCATAAACCAATCATCAATATATACTTACAGTTTCATATGACTATGAGCTAGGCAGTTCAAATACACAGAGACCAAAACAAACATGCATCTGCGGAGACATTCTAATTTGGAATCAGGGAAACTTAAAACGTGTATTTCTTTTGAAAAATAGGATTCGAAACTTTTCATAAATAAAACTATACATGCAAAACTTCCCTGGACTATATATTCCATATATAGGTAAGTGAAAATGGAAATATTTTACCTTGAATAATCTACTGAATTTCCTGTAGCTCCATTTACTGAGCTGGTCCAACTCTCAACAGCTGGCTGATTATAATGGTATCCTAAAAAATAAAAATAATTATGATATTACTTTTATTAAGAGACACAGAAGATTTAATTTTAACTAACATAAAACAGAATTTTACAAATATGTCAATTGGAATAGTTTGTACTGGGGTATCTTAGCTTAAATTAATTTATTAGTGAATAAAAGTTTAATTCATAAATAAATAATAATGCATGCTTACCTTGAGATCCTTGAAATGCTTTAACTTTCCTCATGTCAGGGTTCAGATCAATTTTCTTGGTATGTAATTTTTCCTGGAAATAACAAATACAAAATATTCAAATGTTATTAAATGGTCTCATTTTTAAATGAAGTAACAAGACCTAAACCAATTTGCAATATTTAAATATTAAATTATTTAGGCTTATAGCCATTACGTATTAAGTACCAAAGAGAATACATTAAAACATTCACTAAGAAAGTTAAGAAATAGATATACGGGTCAAGTGGAGTGCTATTGTTTGGGCAACTATCTACAGTCTTGTGGTACTTGGTTATTAATTCTTACCGGCTCACATTAAATGGATTTTAATAATATAAAAGGACATGCAGCAATTTACATATAACTTTCTACAGCAGAGTCATTCGTAAGGTGAACAAATAAATATACTTATGAAATAACAGATCCAAAAAAATTATTTAAATTAAAAAAAATAATAACAATAAAAAACAAGATCAGATAATTTACCATTATTTAATTTATAAAAGTTACAAACCATATTCAAGATTTTTTTTAGCATTAATACATAATGGATGGCAAAGAAGAATTCATTTTTGGCAACATTTTAGTTGATAAAACATTTTTAACAACTAGTAAACTAATTTAGTTTAAAAATGTGCGATGAATATAGCTATTAACTTTAGATAACCATTAATTAAATAAATGTATAATAAATGTAATAATGTAATAATAAATGTATAATTTAATAGTATAATAGATAACCATTAAAATGTAACATTTAAATGGTTAAAGTATTTGGTATATCAATTATGAATTGATGAATGGGTAAGTGTTCTACGCACCAAAATATTCTTTAAGCATTAAATATTCACAATAAAATGAGTAATATTATAAAAAAAAAAAAAAAATATAAATATGAGCTCTTGCTATACCCTACAAATGAAATGGAATAAATAAATTAAAATAAAATATATAAACCAACCAAAACACTGTTGGGTGGGCAGTTTTTGCAAGCAGGCTGAGAATGTTCCCCGTGCGATTGCCCATCTCCGTTCATTCTGAAAGATAAAAAAATATGATAAAATAATAATTTAAAAGAAAATTACAGTTTTGTATTTATGTTATATTTTATTTTTAGGTTTCATATTTTTTCTTGTAATTTTACTGTATACAAATGTTATAAACCACATCTATAATGCAAGAAACAGGAATAAAAAAACATACATGTACATAATATTTAACACAACAAAAACTGATTTTAAAAATATATTTTATTTGCTTATTAACTTCAGCATAAATACTACTTAATAATTACCTAAAAGTTATAAAAATATGTTTTTAATAACAAATTAAGAAGCTTTAAAGTAGTACCAAACGATACAACAAAAATAATATATTAAAATTATTAATACATCTGTTTATGCCTGAAATCATTTTCTCTTTTTTAATAATACAAATGTTTTTATTATAAGTTGCATTTTAGGTTAAATTGTAACAAGCATTATAACATACCTAGCAAAAGACTGCAATTTTTACATTGAATAAATTCTTGATTAAAAATCTTTTAAAACTTATTTTTCTTGTTGAAAATAGTTTAAACAAATTGACATAATATATTACAGTGAGAGAAAAACAAAAATTGCTTAAAGTATAGAAACATGTTATTTCTTGAATATTGTGATCAACAGCCCTGAAAGACTTAAGATGTATAGTAAGCAGTTAAAAGTTTAAATGTTTTTGTTGTCAATTGAAGTTGTTTCCTTCAATTAAGATTCCCCTATAAAATAGTAAATACAAAGGAACAGTGAATTAAATTCATAACTTAGATTTGTAAGTCAAATGTAAAACACCTCAACAAATGTCATCTAACACCTAAGACCATTAAAAAAATAAATAAATAAAACAGTCCCTTTACTTGAAAAACACAAAATAATTTTTTTTAATTGCTGTTCTTGGTTAAAAAACTCAAATTTCATTTTGATTAATTTAGCCACTACAATTATCAGAGATATGAACCTGAAGAGAGATTGTTCAACCGAAACATTATAAACATACAAATAAATGTTGAGAAGCATTACACCCCGACTTAACCTAATTTTTGTTTGTAATAGTTAATATAATGCTATAAATGATTTTACAGAACAATAGTAACACAGACAGATTTATTCTCAATGAAGTTTGAGTAATTTGAATATTATGATTAATATTTAAAAAATCTTATATGCATATTTTTAATTTAATATTTATATTTTTTAATCTGTATATTTTTTAGTTATGCAGAATTTAAATAATATTTCTTTTTTAATCTGATTTAACTACATAAAAGCAAGTAATATTATTGTTATATAACTAAACAAATAGATAATATGATTTGCAATCATTTTAGCAAGTGATAGAGGGCTGAAATTAACACAGGTGACAAAATAATGAATCAAAGAATGTGAAGAAAAAGAAACAAATCTGAATTACCTTGGAGTAGGTTTTCCTTCCCTTAAACTTTCTACTCTGTTTAGTAGAGTTTGAAGTTGTTCCAATTTATTTTTAACTTCCTCTAGTTTACTAGAAGAGAAAAAATGATTCTGTGAGAAAAGATAATTATAAGAATAGTAATAATAACAAGATAAAAAAATAGTTAGTGAACACATACAGTTCTTTATTATGCAAATAACTGTTAGTTGGTCCACCATGATGTTCAAGTTCACGATTATCTTGCTTGTTGACATCACGTCTTGTTCCTACTTCTTCTATTTCTCCAAACCCTTGCTACATATTCATTAAATAAAAATTATTAATTAATTTTGAATACATATTAATTAAATAAACTATGATTAGGGAATTTCATACTCTTGTACGTGAAAACTGAGAAGCCTCTCCATCATCACTACTAACACTTCCAGCTCCTCCCAAATTACCTAAATTGCAAACAAGAATAAAAATTAATTACGGAATTATTTTTGAAAAGTAATATAAAAGGAAAATTTTACTTAGCTCACCAGGCAAGGTTTCTGACTCAATACATGCTAAAATATTATCACACTGCGCTTTTTTTGCAAGAAGTTCATTAAGCTTTATTCTTAGTTGTTGGTCGCACTGTAAGTCAGCAGGTTCAACTAAGTTCGCAGCTGTTTCATCCCTTTCCAAAGCCTGCATAATCTGTAATGAAAATCATAAATATAATAAAATGAAAAAAAAAATAGGATAAATGTAGAACCATAATCTAACATACACTGGCATAATCTTGCATGGTTTGAATTCTAGCTTCCATGTTGGCCATTCGATCCATTTCAACCTGAAATATTAGCCAAGAAACTATCTAATTATTTAATTAACCAAAATGAAATCCTTACACATTTTTTTACAAATATTATTTTATTATAAAAAATAAAATATATTCAAATAATGTATTTTTAAAACATTACTATAATTTTATAAAGAAGTATTATTAATAATGTATGTTTTTTCAAAATGGATTGTATTTTCTAGAGTGGCATAGAAATTCAATATAATGAGTCAATTAAATGTATATTATAGTATTTTTAGATCAAGATACTAATAATTTATCTGACATTGAATATTTATTAAATAATTTAATTAATAAATCAAGGATAATAATATTTTAAAAAAATCCCAAAATATATTATAAAGTATCTCAAAACCCTTTTATTTGTTGCACACTGTTTCATCAATGTAGTGATTTATTTCTTTTAACAGAGATGGCTAGGTGAGGAATGTATTTTAATATGGTTAAATTTTTGGTATCGAAATTTCAACAGATCTTTACTATTCAGAGCAACTTAAGCCCAAAAAACTCACTTTCAGCCATTGGTCTGGCAAGGGAAGGCTATAATACTTGTGGAATCAATTTCAATGAAATTTTTTTTGGTAATACTAGGTCGAAAAGTATTAAACACATTTAATGATTATTATACACCAACAAATTTGTTTTTATTGTTTAGAATAAGAACAAAGGATTATTTGTTTTATTAAATAGGTTTAAATGTGTAAAAAATTAGAAAAATCGAAAGGTCTGCTTATATTTCAGTCCCCTATTTGGGACCGAAGAAGATTGTTGAAATCTTGAAAAAAAAAAAAAAAAAAAAAATTAAAAACTGAAAGCTTCAGAAAATAGTGATAAGACGTCAAGGATGTTATTTAAATATGACAATGACCAAATCGAATAACAAAGCTTTAACTTATTTAACTGGTGCATATGCAATAAAAGAAAAATGATGTGATTAGCCACAATACCAGTCCCTCTGTTAACTTATATCATGTGTTTATTCCAAGACTAAGTAAATAGCAAAATAATTCAAACCACTAATTTTTTCACTTCGTGTTACCAATTAGATATGCATATAATAATTCTTGACAAATTGAAATCAGAATAGATTGACATAATTGGGTTAACTTTCATATCAATAGAAAACAAATATTAACAAGGGATGGTGGGATATTAAAATTAAATTAAGTACTTGGTTTGAGTATGGGTTGAATTTAAATAAAGATGGCATAAATATTGTTGGAAGTCTAAACAAGAGGTTTCAACAAAAATTTAGTTGTCTCATTTTTTCAAAGGTCACTATTTTCCTGAACAACCTAAGTTCATAAAATATTCAGTTAAATGGTTTAGAAAAAAAAAGGAATGGGTGCCTCAGAAAGAATAAGCACCACTTTTTAGGTACATTCCTTGATATTCAATCATTTTAATTAATTTTTTTTTTGTAGTTTCCAAATATGTAGTTCAAGAATGTTATTTTGGTTAATTAATAATTCGACACAGGAGTGTCAAAGGCCTTTAAAATAAATAAACAAAATTCAAATTTCAGAGAAATTACATAATTAAGGAATGATGTTTAAGCCTCAGTTTTTTTTCAACGAATAAGCAAATAAGTACAGTTACATTATACAAAACATCAGTGGTGAGCCATTCACCCTATAAGAATTAAGGTTTCTTAAACATTGTATATTCTACGTCTTTCAAATTTTACAGCTGCAATATCTCTGTTATAGGGTCAGTTAAAAATATCAAAATTCAAAGCATGGAAGATCCTTATAGGATCAAACTCCTCTGAAATTTTAAGCTTATAGATTCAGCTCTAAGAAAGTCTGGAAATTGTTAATTTTAAGAATACCCAACAATGGTTAAAACCCTTGCTCGGATGCTTACTGCAACGAAAATTGAAGCAAGCCAGTTTAAATTAATTAAGGTTCTGAAAATTGATTGTATGATTACGTAGTATTTGATTCTAAAATCTGGATCCCTAATTACAAATATTTCATTGACTTGGAAATAAGTAATATATATATATATTTTTTTATTAATATAAATAATTTCACATACTTGTACAGGTTTCACTTGCTGAATGGCTTTATTCCTCAATCCCAAGAGGCCTGAATGTTGCTGCATGTCTTCCATCTATTGAAATAATGTTTAGTTCTGGCTTTGATATAATAATTACTGTTTCAAAAATATAAAAGAGTAGTACCTGAACTGGTTTAACTTGTTGAATAGCTTTATTTCTGAGACTAAGTAAAGCAGCCTGTGTCTGCTGAAGTTCTTCAATCTAACAGATTATTATACAATATTAGAAAACCTAATATTGAGGCAGTAATAATTAGGATATAAACAATTATTTAGCATGTTAATATTAATATAACATCACATTTTATTAAACATAAACTTTATCTAGAAATATGTACAGTTGAAGTAAAGTAAAAAGAAAATCAAACAAAAACAAATAATAGACAATAGGATTGAAAATTCAGCCTACAACCAAGACAAACTACATTTTCCTGTTTTCATGCAAAGCAAAAAATAAATAAATAAAATTTATCTGTTTGAGTAAACAACTTAAGGAGAGTGCTTCCTATTTGAATTTAAACTTGTCAGTTCTCAGTTACTGTTTTTGTTTCACAGTTAATAAGTATGTTTAAATAAGTAAGTATTATGAAAACGTCTGACCAGCCAAATTACAGGAAAAGGAACTACATTATATAAAATAAGTAAATTCATAAATAATTGTATCTGTAAGTTTTGTTTTATTGTACGTTTCAGTGGAAGTACCCAAGGTCAAAATAGTAAAAAATTACTAAATTCATTTGATTACTTAGCAAGCCAAATATTTTCACAACACCACTAAGCCATTCAATCACTTGCTTTAAATGATCAATGTTGCTTTCCCAAAATTATTTTAGGAATTTTCTGAATAATTTTGATTTCAGAAAACTAGTCTATAGCAAAACCTCAAAATCAGATTAAATGAACTATATTTAATTTTACAGAAGTTCATAAAAACTGCTAAATCTATATTTTGCAACTGGATCATTGAAGAATTATTAAATATTCGAAAGAATTATATGAATTTTTTACAAATTCGGACTTCAGATATTGTTCAAAAGTTCATGAAATATAAATAATGCATTCACAGCATCCACCAACAAAAATAGGTTTGAGCAGAGGTAAGAAAGCAAATAGAACATTGATAGATATTAACAATATGAAAAAAATAATGAAAAATAAAAAAAATCATGTTCCTTAGAAGAATAGAAATATAAAAAATCAATGTAAATAGGATTTTCAAAAAACTAACGTGGATTCAAAATTACTAGATTTGATTTCACCATAAGTGAAAGTAATTCAGCTAATTAAAATGTTAGAGGCCAACAAATACACAGATTAATATAATAATCATAATACAGCTTTACATTTATCAGGGGTTCTTATCTTGAAGGTACACGAGTTTCAGGGAAAGAATGAAGAGTCAAAAATGTATTCTCTTATATAGACAGATAAGGGGAGGCACAAAGCCAACAAAGTTGAAAATTATTACATTAACTAAAAGAGATCCCCATTCCATCCCCCCCCCCAAAAAAAATATTGGCCTATTATAACTTTAAAATATTTACCATAAAAAGTTTTCAAACATATTTTTTTCTAAATATTTTATAATAATTAGTAAAGTTTGTTCAAAAATACTTCAAATATTTCACCTTTCTATGAGACTGCTCCATCTTAAGTTTTAATCGCCCTCGGCTCATACTTTCTTTACTTGTTCCAGGAACTTCTCTTTCTTCAGGACCCTATATACACAAAATAATGCAGGAATTGGAAATTACAAGAAATTACTAGATTAATATATGTATAATCAATAATTACATTGTTTTCTTGTATCTGCATTGCTCTATTAGATAAATAACCATCAACATTAGCCGCAGAGTTACCTCTTTCTGGGGTAATATTGCTACTTTTTACATTTGACCACCGCAACTAGAGACAGAATTATTGAAAGAGTTAATGTAAAACGAACTAGAAGGTTAAATTAAAAAAATGAACAAACTTACTTCATCATCATCAGTTCTATTTGAAGGAGCTAAACCTACCCAAGGATTTTCTTCATACATAAAGCCAGGATCCCCTTTAAATCACATGAATTGTAAAGGTACAGCTAGTTTGAAATTAAGAATTATTGAAAAAAAAAATTACGAACCTGCATCTGAAAGGCGAGTATTTGTGTTGCTTTCCTTCCGTACTCTTTGTGGAGCATAAGTCTCATGCCAATCCTAAAATAAATAAATTCCATGATAAAATTAAATTTAAGGATTCAATACATTAAAATTAGAAATGTGAATACCAAATTGTTTGGAAGATGATTAACAGGATTTTCTCTCCGTGCACGAGAATTGTGTTTGGTTTTAGGAACTGTTCCAGTTTGTCTGCCTCCAGACATTGTCAACTAAAATATATGTACAAATTAGGTGGAATAGAATATACAATAAGATACATAAGGGTCATAAGTAAGCAAAACAACTTGCACTTGAATTATTTTTTCACAAATGTTTTCCAATCTATTTGAAATGCCAATTTTTAATTAAATTTTGAATGAAAAGAAATTTACAGTAATTGCAGAAGAATAGTGAGGCATTACTGAAAGTGTAAATATTACCAACAACAGAAATCAACTTTACACAGACTTCATGTTAAATTTGTTTTCATAACTAAAAGAAACAACACAAAAAGATAAAACCGTCTAAGTTTAAAAATTATGTTATACTTTTTAAAACACTCGTAATTACGTACTAAAATATTTTGGTAGTCTATGTTATCATTAATTAAGATAAATACTGTAATAATTTTCATCCATAATAAGCACCTTAATCAAACAATCATAAATTCCAAAAAGCAAGTCGAGAAGTAACGGGTGAAACTTGAGATCTTTGTCGAAGGTTATGAAGTTGTTTTCTTAGCAAAGTAACCTTTACCAGTATTGTGTACAAAATGATAAGCCGGTTGAAAATTTTTATCGGTCATTTTAAATTTTCGATACCAGGCTAATGGGGATTTTTATTGTGAAGGAAGATCCGATGAACCCAAACCAAAAGTAAGTTATTTTGCGGAATGTTTATTTAATTTTGGAAAATCGCTTTTCTTAGTAGCAAAAGTAATTGTTGATAATAAATTTCCAAGGAATGAATAAAAGTGAAGAAAATTTCGGTTTATCAAGTTATGAAGCCCTTGGAATTCTTCATGAAGATATTGAAAAATTACTTAGTGAATATGCTCCAAAATACTCATCGAGGTAAAAAAAACTTAACTTTTCTAGCCCTTGGCTTTGTTTATTCGTGAAATATTGCAATCATTCGAGTATTCATAACTTATTTTAATTTCAGATGGGATTGCCTAAAGGATATATTGGATTATAGAAATGAACTTTCCAGATTTTCTTGGGTTTCAGCTGCCTGCATTATTCTTGCAAGTTTTTCATTGATTCTCACATCGTTTTTTACCAATATAGCCTTGTAAGTGTTTTTTGTTTGCATATATAAATCAATTTAACCATAAATATTTCATTTGAATAAGGAATAATTAATATTTTGATGAAGATACATTTTAATAGTTGTATCAATAAATATATTATGATGTTATAAATCATTTAATCATCACCAATTATAGAAATTTTAATCTAGCTTATTACGTTTAATTTCAGTTATACATCTCCTTATAGATACTGCGAGGAATCAGTATTCAACTAGTATAATTATAGATTAAGGCTGGATTATCCTAACACTGTAATTTTATTTGAGCCCAATAAATCTTGATAACTTCACATATTCTTTTATTTGTAATATATGTCTAACTCAAAATTTTTAGAGTATTCTTTCTTTTGTATTTTTATTTTATTTCTTTTTGCTAAAAACCCTCAAAGCAACGATGAATTTGTTATTCTTCTATTTATAAAAATAATATTTTTTAATTAAATACATTATTTACTTTTGTACTGATACTAGTTAACCTGCATTAGTGTTGTAACATCTCTTATTTTAAAGTCACTTTACCTGATGTGTTAGCTTTCACATCATTAGTAAGCTTTTCTATTGTAGTTAAAAGGTTTTCCTTTAATGTTATTATGTTTTATTATTATTTATGAGGTTATTTTCTTTATAAATTGAAGTTTCCCTCAGCTAAATTACTTCCTCAGTCGGTTCCTCCACTCTACCCTGCTCATCGCTTTCTTTTCCGTTTGGTCCTCAGCCACAGGATCTCTCCACTTGACACGAGGACTTCCTCTCCTTCTGTTACCCTAGGTCTCCCACTCAAATGGCATTTTTGAAACAATCACATTTTTTATGGGGGAAAAAAATCTTAACCACTACTACTCATGAAGAGTAGGGTTTAGTAACTGTGGTTATTGAAGTACTGTTTCTAGACTGGTGTTTGGTGTATGTTTTCCATATTGTTAGTATGATTAGTTTCTATTAGTATTAAGATTGAAACATTCATTGATCCAAATATGCCTAATCGTTTTATTGGGTTAGGTATTTTCATAATACTAAACTTTCAATTATATTAGTTTGTCATGTTAAAAATATTTTTTAGTGGATTTTATTGTAATGGCCAAAGAACAGGGGAAATAAATGTAAAATTGCCATAAAAGAATATTTAGAAAGTTCTTAAACTGCTTAATTGAAAAAATAAAAAATAAATAAAAAGCATATCTTGATCCCTTTGAACCAGATTACTTGAATAATATCCATATAATAAGATAGTTAATCTCAGTTTTGTATTAGGTACTTTCTGTTTGTAGAAAAGTCTTAAACTATAGTTTTTTTTAATTAGTTTCTCATGATAAGCAATGAACTTGCTTATAAATTTAATAATGTCAATGATTATGTTTGGATATTATTTTTATTTTTCATTTTCGTACAATTTTTTTTTCCTTCTATATAATACAATTTTATATCTTCTTAAATGCAATATATTTTTTTATTCTAGGTATGGCAATTTAACTGGACATGGAATTTTCATTTTAGCCATTGGAGTATTGAATGTCCTTCTTGTTTCATGGGACAATCAGTTGAGGTGCAGTGAAATTCCCGATAAAATTCATGATTTATTAATATTTCTGAAAGGTAAGAGTTTTGGAATTGATTATTCTCAGAAATGAAGGGTCTGACTACAAATCTCACATTCTTCATTTCAGGAAATTTTGTAGTAAACATTAAAAACTTCTAATTTCAATGAAACAAGGTTTTTAAACACATTTACTTTGTCTGTTTCAATCCTCCAAGGATGAGCAAAATTTTAAAAAAAACTTAGAGGGGAACAATGGAGAATTGTTACAAAACAATCGGATTTGCTGTTGTAATGTAATATGTCGTGTTTATTGGTATGCATTAGCCGTTTTCATACTTGTCCTGTCCCAAGATGGTTTCTTAAGTGTTAAAGGAGTTATTAAATTTTGGTATGTTCCAATATAACCATATTTGATACAATAAATAATAACTTAAATAATTGTTTAAAAAAAAGGATATTGAGAAAAATATTTAAGAAAAAACTTAATTCCTTAAGAAATAGTTATTTGATATAAACTTCATAAAATTAAAAATATACTTAACTTCATCACACTTTTCATGATAGGTACTGAGTGGACTTCGGAGGCCTCTCGAACCCACAAGGCTGACTCACGGCTACAATAAAATAATTATCTGCCACAGCCAGTTTGAATTTGGGTCCTTGCAGTTAATAGCAATTAATGTTTTAAAAAATGATCAATCTCTTAGTTTATAATAATAAATAAAAATTAGTCTGTATAAATGAACATATAGATAAAAAAAATTAAGATGTATTTATTTAATATTTGAGATTTTTTAATCGTAGAGTGTCAGAAAAAATGTTATTGGAGAGCTGAGAACTACCCTCACTTATGTTCCCCATTTTCACCGTGTATAACATTACAATGGACTTATCGAGACAACAGACTTGTTAATCTTCCATGGGCACTTCTTTGCAAGGGTGATGTGATAGTGTTAAGACCTGGACAAGCTGCCCCTGGAAACCTAATCCAACAGGTAATAACCTTAGTGCCTCTTTATAATTTATTTATTTTATAAAATTCTAACTAAAACTTTAAAATCTTAATAAAAGAAGAAGCCTGTGTTCCAATAGTAAATTCATCAATATCATCGATTTCCATTAGAAAAAGTATTGATGCATCAAGTTTATCGACTCCTTACCTTTGGGTATTTTTATGATTTTCATGCAGGAGTAAACCTTATAAGTTTTCCAAAAATCCCTTTGGGTAAGTCCTTGGTTCCATTTTATACTTGGTATTATTTTCTAATATCGTTAAACTAAATTGACTATGAAGTACTCAATAAAATACCAGTATACTGAATAGATACTGATGTATAAATTCTGATGAAATACCAGTATAATTTTCATTCATTTGTTTGTTGAAATATTATTTAATAGATTGGATTTATTCATCATGATTCTGTTTAAGGCTCCTAAGAACTTTGTTACCTCTTATAAATGGAATGTACTTATTTTGTAGGAAAATCAGTCATCATTTCTGGCTTATGGAGAAGTTTATAGTCCTCCTCAAAAACATGAAACTATAAGTATTCCTACAGCACGAATTCCCTTTAAAAACAAAAGGTAGATTCAAATGTTTTTAATGTAATTTTATGTTTCATTAATTAATATAACTTATCACACCTTGTCTTATGAATCATTAGTTCTAATCGATCTTTAATTTCATTGTTACACTTTCTTCCAAAATTTTTGGAATTGCTAGGATTCGTTTATATAAGGAGTATTTTCTTGTTTTAAACATGATTTACAATTTTCTTAGTATGATTTTTGTTTAGTAATATCCATATACTTTTTTTCAGATTTATTTTAACTGAGACACCACTACTGAGGAATATTAAAGATGCGCTTGATGCAAATTTAGAAAAAGATTGTGTCACATCTTTTGATAAACAAATTCATTTGTTGATGACTAGATGCATTCAAAATGTTGCAGTTCCATTGCTTTTGGTATATAAATTTTTATAGTTGATATATTTTGTTTTTTATGATTTTTATTACATTTTTTTATAATCTCTCATTTTTAGTAGTAATGAAAAATGGATAAATAAATACTAAGAAAAAATTATATAGTTAACTAAATGAGAAAAGAGGATAAATAATTTTCCCAGGTTGAAAGCAAATTTCTGAAAATGAAAATAATAATATACCATTAGGAGAGCCTAATCTCTTAGAAACATCAAATTCAAACATATAAATTCATAGAAGGTAAAAGAGGGTGACAAAAACACATAAATAAAAGGTCTGTCCCAAAAAGTATTTGGCTATATAACTGGTGGGCGCTTGTTCAGTACGGTTTATCTATTTCGCATTTTAATAAATGTTTTCATGTGCCTGTGGCTATTATTAGGGCTAAGCCCCAATGAGGATAATTTGTTTGGCATTATAACCTGTCGTTTGTAACACAAACAACTCAGCCGATTTATGAGTTTAATGGCTCAAATTATTAATTGAGATCCTATATATGTTTTGAAACAACTTAAGTTTAAAATATTGGAACTATATTGTATTATATTTTAAATACTTTTACCTTTTTCTTTTTTTGTTTCAATATTAACTCTTGAACAGTGACTACATCAGAAAATTATGGATATTTTATGATACTCCTAAACCTATTTTATGATGTGTCTTTGCACTTCACAATTTTAGGCTGAAAATTCTGCTTTTCTAGAAATCAAATCCTTAATTGTTTAAATTTATAATCTCTGTAACCGTTATATCTATGTCATGACTATAAAGTAAAATTATTTATTGTTAATGACCTTGTCCATTATATTTTTAAACTTTAATTTTTTATATATCTCTTGAACCATATATCATAATTATTATATAATTACAGGAAAAAAGTATCTATACTTTTTTCCTGTAATTTAATATCTATGTAGATATTAAATTACAGGAAAAAAGTATCTATTATTTTAGAACATTTGGAACTATTTGTCTTTAAGGGAATGGGATTTATTTCTCCTTTATATTTTATTATTAACATTATGTATTTAAATCTAGGCTTAAAATTAATAAATTAGTAAATAAATATTATTTTTAGGTGTCTACAATACTGTTGGGGCTGTTGAGGACAGTTTATGTGGATAATTGGATTGGCGATGCTCACTGGACTGTTACATTTTTCCTTACTCCTTCTTGTATTGTTATTTCTCTTCTTCCTATTTCCTTTCCAGCTTGTTGGATTGCATTGCATACACTTGGAAATGCAAAACTTTCCGCTTTTCTGCAGTCAAGTTCTACCATTAAGGTATTCTGACAATTTATTGTAAATAAATTTCACCCTTAAAAATTTATTGTTTATGCTTATAACTTTATAATTTAACTCTTAAATTTATCTAAATTGCTTCAGTGAAGTTAAATATTAGTCATGTATGTACATATACTCATAAATTTGTGGTGCATACTAATACTAGAGAACTTTATTTCAATATATAGGAATTATAAGAATTAAATTGTATGTGATTATTATTATTATTATGTTATTAAATTGTATCAGATATACACTGATATTTTAAGCAAGTTAATGTTAAATTATTTTATATATTGAGCTGCTCAAAGTAGAATGGTTGATTGTTTTTAATTTTGTCTGTTGTCATTAATGACCTGTTTGATATTTCATCTTCTTAATCAGTCTGCTGTTAGTCTGAGGGTATAGTTTTTCAATTTAATTCATTTAGCTCTGTGTTGTATTTTAATTATTTTATTCATTCACCTTATTTGAAGTCTTCCACATGACCTCTGGCCAAATACTGTTATATTTATAGTTGGGTAGACGGCTTTGAGCTACATCTCTGCTTATTCTGACTCCTTGGCTTCTAAATTATATATTTATTAAAGACATGATGAAGGTTTTAGTGACTTGAGATTTTTGCCTTGAAGAATATTTTAAATATTCTTTTTTACATAGTACCTTAAATTTTTCTAAACATTAACTCATGATGTTTTCTTATCTAAAATGGGAATAAATGAACATTTCATTTTACTTTTTGTAGATACATAATGTTTCAGCAGATACGTGGTTTTAAAGGTTTTTGAAAAACTATATTGTTTTTTGGTTAAACTTTCTTTTAATGACTTAGAATAGATATTTTTTCAAACCAGCTTCATGTCATATCTACAGCGTAAGAAGAATCACTTTTCCGAATTTCAGCTTCATATGAATTATGAGAGCTATACAAGCTTTTCATTATACAATTACTGCTTTGTTTCTATGGGTTGTATTAGGTATTGCTTAGGTTATTTAGCCTGATGCTTTCTTCAAAAAAAGACCTATCTAAAACATAAAGTTTCTTAAAAGTCTGTATCAAGGAAGAAGTTCTAATGCTGCAGTTTTATATCTCTATGAATGATTTTATGGCTCTAGATAGATCATTAGCTATATAAATTTCTAAGAAAAGAAACATTTTTACTACACTATTGATTATGTGATGCATATTTGTCAAGCCTCAAAAAATATTTACTAGTAGTTAGTAATGTTTAATTTACTGCTCCAAAACAATGAACTGATAGCACTCTTTAACAGACTGCTGATCCATTTGAAGATGTATCAATCGATGAGGAAAGAGTGGAGGATATTGTTACTGGAGTCAAATGGAGTCAACACTTTTTTCATGCCTTGCTTGGTAAACAGCACTCACTCACATTAACACGTTCTTCCAATCCTCTTCATATACTTGGTTCTGTAACTGTAAGTAGAAATATAATTACAATAAGTTTCACTAGTAGTAATAATTACCATAGCTTCACTCAACTGCAGTTTGTATGAAGGAAAAATCTCTTGAAGTATCTAGTGTGTAGTAAAGCTATCAAATGAAATTTCAGTCACACTCTGTCTGCCTTTGTGTTAGGTGTTATAACTTTATTTACTTATAACAAGGCAGCTTTTAATGTAATATACCAATGCGTAACTTCTGAGCATAAATAGAATAGAATACTTGAATGTAAGACTGTTAAAGTTCATAAGTAGAGTTATTTAGGTGATTTTATCATTCACAGTGAATACTCTTTCTGTTATTTGTATAATATTAGCAAATTTATCTTTTACCAAGAAAATGATTTGAAATCAACACAGATAGTCTTTAAAATATTTTCTTTTCTTTTTAATTAGTTAGAATAGATTTTTCAAGTCGCTACTATATATCGCTGTGATATTGACGACATTTCAATTTTTTGTCTTTTTGATTGCACTATAATTCTTTTTGTATGATTTACTTTCCTCCACTAATACTAAGTATAATAATAAGTATATATTAAAGTTCTTTTTCAAAACCTAGGATTTATTTTACAAATTCAATCACTATGGATTGAAGAAGTGAAAAGGCAGTCCTTATTTCATTATTTTTTTGTTATTATATCAGTATGATTTCCTTTGGTTATATTTTTATCTACATAATAAAACACATAGTAATATATATGATCCCATGAGCATTCTGTATGAAAACAGTCTTTTTCCTTTCTCCTCTCTATTGTATTCACCTGGAGTTGGCTTACCTTCTTAAAACTCCATCATAGGTTTTGGGACCAGAGTGGAAGTGATTCTCTTCCACTGATATCTGTTACCATGAGCTGCAATCACTTAATCCTTATCCCTCGAACCAAATTAAATTACCACCACATACTTTTTGATACATTTAACATATGTTAAAGGTGTATGCCCTTCACTTAATTATCATTATTCACTTCACTTAATTAATCATTATTCACCCTCACTTAATTGACATAGTGGATGGTTTCTAAGGTACCTATCGAAGTATGCCTTCTGCTTCACTTTCTCTTCTTTAAGGAACTTTTTCCCAACCCTGAGTCTTTGCAGTATAATAGGATTTGACTGATGTCAAATCCTCATAAATGAGTTTGAATTCTTCTTTAAATAGCTCTTCACAATTTTTGAGGCTGAATCCACTTAGAATTGCTAATTGTGTCTCATCATCCAACCTTAGAGCATAAGGGACACTATATCTTGGTAAAATTTCTTTCATTGAGACAACAATGGTACAACATCAGAAATTAGTTAATGTATAAATTTGGACAAATAATCTTAAATTATCAATTAATACTTATGAATTATGAAAATAAATAAATTGTTGCTGAAGGTGAACAAGGAGAAGGAAATATGTGTGTGCGAATCTGACAGTTTCATGGTAGTTCCTTCAGCACTTGTTGTAGGTTGTTAATAGTTTGTCCCTCAACTGTGTGCCCATCAAGTTTAAAGAAATGTTTCTGAAACATGTATAACAACAAAATTTCTCATTATTTTTTTAAAATAAATTGTTTTTCACTAATTTATTTTATCTTCTGGGTTATCTAAACATAGTTTTGATAAGACTACTTTTAAATATTTTTTTTTTATCTTTATTTTTCTGTTTTGTCAAGTTTAGAGTTGTAAAGGTTGTTTGTAATTTTTTCTGCTTGTGGACCAGTTTCTACCATGAACATTTTTGTCTTCTTTCCATTTATTATATCTTCAGAAAATACCATTACTATTGGTTTATCTTGAAGTTTCAAAATAAAATAATCGTCAGACTTCTCCCTGCTAATCCTTTTAATAGTAATCTGCTCTTCTTCCATATTGAGAGGCACACCTATAGAAAATATTTTCACTCTTTGTAAACTTTTGATTAAAACTGTAAATAGAAAGTATTTTATTTACCTGTTGTATATACTACAAATACAATGCTATAAAAATATGGCATTATTTTCATGTTTTATAATCATTATTATAACATATAATTATATTTTTATGTTGTTATATACTTTTTATATTGTTATTTACAGATGTTAATTTTTTTTTAAATATTTATTTTAGCATTAGGTTCTTTTTAATTGTTATGGATGTATTAACGGTTTCAGGCTCTCTGTTGTGTTGACAAAAAAGGCATTCTTTCTTGGCCGAATCCTACTGCAGAAAAAATATTTTTTATGAAAACTGTTGATAAGTCCAATCTTACAAGGTTTGTTGAATTAGTTCCTATTTCCCTATTTTTTTTTTTAATTCATTTTACCAGTAGATTTATCATTATATTTTTGGCTTTAGAAATACAACCATTGATGAAAATGTAAGTGATGTTTTTGACGCTGAAGATATTCTTCCTGCAGAAAGCGAAGATGAGAAACCAAATGGCATACCACCTTCAGGTATTTACTATGGAGAATTCTAGAGGGAAATGCTTTATTTAGCCATGCTGCCTAAATACATTAGGTTGCTAATTGTAGCAAGCTAGCGTATTGACGCAGCATACCAATCAATCCATGATCGGACATATATACAATACATATATTCACATGATATAATAACAATTTAATTTTTTTTCCCCTATCTTTTCCTTTTACAATTAATACTCATTTACAAACTAAATACAAACATTTTATTTATTTTTTCTATTTAACAATTTCATTTCGTTTGACAAATTTATTCTCCCCAATTTACTCTCTCAGACCCTCTTCAGTGATCCTCTACCCATGTTTGATCGGTTCATCAAATTAAATAAATTTATCATTAGACAGCAATGTAAAGTCAAACCAAAGATATAATAGTCACTGTAGTAGATCAGTTTATAAAAACAAACAAATAAATTTTTAAAAAAATGATAGATTTAGAAGAAAAAAAACAAAAAGTTAGTTAAAAGAAATACTTCAATGAATAAATGATTTAAAAGAAATAATAATGAATAACTAAGTTAAGAGAGTACATAGGTTAAAACACAAATCAACAGGCCCAAAAAAAAAAAATCCAAAATATCATTTTCCACCAAGATTGCTATGTCCCTGACACTAACACCCAGGTCTTCTAAGAAGCTCCTTGTTTTATCTGGTATTGTTCCGCGAAATCCAAACCAGAGGCCTCTCACGGTGAACTATCTCTTCAAAGGTCAAAAAGAAAGGGACGTGTTTTTCATATATTTTCTTCTTTTTCCTTCCCACTCCACTCACCTGATCGAGGTCATTATTCTCAAATCTCACTGTTAGATTCAAGACCAAAGCCATGCCTCCAGTGCTAGAGAATACCACAATATCAGCGTATCTTACGGATCCACCAGTTTCCCAAAAATTTAATTAATTCTTCTCTGACTCTGTTATGCCGGCGTATCATAAGGAAGTAGTTGTTGAGGCATTTTTCCAGCACATGGGCTGGTGTTTCAGACTCTCTGCAGCATTTGCAACAGAGGGACTCATTCTCTTTGCTGTACACTGGCTCCTGGGACTCCATGCAAGGGTTAATAGTTGATATTTAGTTTCAGGGCGTTTGGCCATTTTGACCCCAAGAGTATCTGCTCCTCACACACACATATATACTAGCTTTTGGGATCTCTTTGAAATGGAGAACACCAAGTATTCTCACACAATGACTGCTGTAGAGCTCTCACTCCTTGGTAGCCCTAATCCACACCCAGTCTTTCGGCATTTGCCACGATTTCGGCTTCATAATTATATCCAGCTTTATTTTATTGTGTGGACCAATACACCATCTGGTCCCAGCAATGAGTCCAATGATGTCGATTTAATAGCCTTCTTCTCCATCTGAAGATCAATGGACATCAAATTTGGCAACAGGGCACATTTCTTATGATCCATACGTTTGCGGAGATTCTCTTATTGTTTATAATTTTTTATCTACTTTGTGTTTTTATCATACAAAACAGAGAAATACAACTTTATAGAAAGTATGCCAAAATTGATTTATCATTTGTGAATAAAATTTGTGTGATGGCCCATGTTTTGAAACATGTATGCTTTTACTTTTGAAAATTGTTAAGTGAAAGCAGTGAATGAACTTTGATAAAATGAATATTGGGCTATTTACACTATTCTCAAACTTCCCTCCAGATTTAGACCGAATCGGACTAGGTATTTTCAAATTATAGATGTGCCAAAAAAATATGCTTAAGTTAAAGTATTCAATCATATAGGACTAACCAAATGTTTATTTAGGGTTCGATTCATTGTGCTGGAACATAAACTTGACTACAGACAGACTAGCAGACATGGTACCAAGTTTGTTTCTTGATGCCTAAAACATAAAAAGCAAGTGAAAAATTTAGAATTCAATTCGAACATAAAATTTATTATTTTATGCAATAAAATATCTGAACGCATATGTTTAAGGGCAATAGATATTTTTTTTTATATTTGTAGCTTTCTATAAAAAGATAAAATATTTA
>NW_027104790.1:958472-974149 GCF_000696795.3 Halyomorpha halys
TTGTAAAATAAGTTCATAGTGTTTTTCAATATTTCAATTTAATCTTCTCTATGTTTATAAAATCATATTTACTTGGTCAATAATGTTAACATATTCTAAAAAAGGATTAGTTAAGGTGCTTCTATGCATCATTTTCAAACGAGATTCTTGTCTTTAAGCAGTATTTTTCTCGCTCAAAATGGAAGGAAAGTCCAAAAAGGAAATTCCGCTGCTCAGACGGTGAACAAAATTTGCAGTGTGTATGGCGATGATGCCTTAGGAGAAAGCACCCTCCATAAGTGGTTTGCCCGGTTCAGAACCGGAAATTTTGACTTGGAAGACGCAAAGTGCTCGGGTTGTCCTTCAACTGTTGATGATGACCAAATTCAAGCATTGGTTACAGATAACCCTCACTCTATGACACAGGATATCGCAAAAACACTTAATATATCATGCATGGGTCTCAAATCATTTGGGGCTGTGGGATGTGTTTCTCTCAATTTGACAGAAAAGAATTTATTGGACCACATATCCATTAGCGGTTCCCTATCCCTGTGATCCCCCACCCACCATATTCACCAGACCTTGCCCCAACAGATTTTCACTTATTTCGGGTCCTTCAAAACTCTTACTTAACAAGAAACACTTTAATTTGCTGGAGGATTGCAAAACACACATAGAGGAGTTCATTGCACAAAAATCTGAGAAGTTCTGGGAGGACGGAATTAAAAAATTACCTGAAAGATGGCAACGTGTAACAGATCAAAATGGGTCATATATTATTAATTAAAAATATTTACAAGAATCTGAAGTTTTTATTGAAACCACCAGTAAAAAATGCTACGAACTTATTTTACAACCTGGGCCCTGTTTCACAATGAAGGCTAATAGTATTAGTTCATAGTACAAGTGTAGAAACTAGTGTGATAATAATATTAATACTTATTTTTTTCATGATAGGGATGACTATTAGTGATATTATAGGAATTAAAAAATACTAAAGTACAAGTTACTATTATACAAATCAGTGTAATTGAATTAAGATAAATCTACATGACTAGTAGTATTAGTTTGTACTTTATTATGTAACAGGGTTTTGATATATATCAAATATGAAAATAATTTTGTGATTTACCATTTTTTTTCTTTTCTCGAGAGTTTTAAAATATTTTATCATAATATTGATTTATATTTCATCTTGGTATCTTAAATTGTCCATTTGCAATTTTATTGTTTTTGAATAGATTTATGCACTAGAGTGGAGGTACTTGATCTGACACATGACCTATCTTGTCCCTTCAAACTTCAGTTTGATGATACCAGATGGTCAGAACATCTGGGTTCTTTAAAACCTATCGGACTGGCTATTCTTCTCAACACATGTAATATGGCTACCCAGGAGCACTATGTTCAGTTCTGCTCTCACGTTACTTGTGAGGCACTTTATAATGAAGACCTCGTCCCTGTTACAAACCGGAGGTAAAGCTGTTTAAATATATTGAAATCGTAATCAATGCATCTTGTCCTGCAAGCTTTTTGATTATTTATTTTAAATTTATTTATCTGTTTACTAACATTCAGTTTATTTTATCTTTTCCTTTCAATTTTATATTTTTAAATTAAATTTTGTTTTAATCATAGTTTTAATATTTTCAATAAGAATACATCTTTACTTGTTTGATGGTTGTTCATAAATATATTTCAAACCTTATATTTTTGTTATTATTTCTTATGAGATGGTAAAGGAAGGTATTTAAATAGTTGATTCTATATTCATTGATAAAAGTCCAGGATGGTAAGAGTTCAAGGCAGACATAATTTCAGGCATTCTATATGAACTAAGAACAAGGAAGAGACGTCTGTGTGTTCCCAGATAAAAATATATTATCAAGGAATAATGGTATTAGGGAATCGGAGAGACTATTAAGAATGATGTTATGGAAGTCTCTAAAACTTGGCCATGGAAGATGAAGTAAAAAGTTAAGATTGAATATAGAAAGTGAAAATCATTATTTTTTCAGAAGACCAGAAGGAGAAGAGTATCGATATTGAGAGGCAGGTGGAGATATAGGTGATTGGAAATGATATTACTAACAACTGAAGTGATTATCTACATTTATAAATTCCAAATGAGTAGTAAGGTAGACAATGGCAAGAGGTAGCCTGCTGAATAGATGAGGCATAGCAGATTACAGAGTATTCCCAGAAGTTTACAGTGTTCTTTAGAAATGTATCCTAAGCTATTATCCATGTGCATCTGATTTACATTACAGCATTCTTAATAATATTTTAGTAATATTAATATAATATTTTATTATTCTTATGTAAATATAATTTCTCTAATTATAACTCCTTTAGAAACCTCATTATCTACTTTCTCCTTGGTTTTCGAGGCTCTCTGAAATTCATTTACCTGAAATCCCCCTCCACCCTACCATTTCTAATGTTAATTCTTCCTCAAAACTTAGTAAATTCCTCCTTCAATCTTTTCAAATATTTACCCATGATAACCTTTATGGTATTAAGAATTACTATAACCTTTGAAAAGTATTACAATTCCTTAGTATTCTACATAACTTTATCCTATATTCTTTTAGTGAAGCCTCTTTATTAAAATATCTATTGTCAAAGTAAAAAAAGAAAACACTGGACAATTAATGTACCTCATTCCACCCTAAACCATTCCTCATATCGCATAGCTTTAAAGTTTTATATAGCCAGGCACATCACCTTCCATGGTCAGTTTTATTTTTTTCTCTTGATTCCCTCGGCCATGGCTTTTTTAACACTTTAGTGATCTCAATACCCTTATACTTTTTTACCCTAAAACATTATTTCAAGAAGAAAGGAGGTGTTCTTTACACTAGATTTAGGTAAACTTTCTTTTGTTCTTTATTGAGACACAGTCCCTAAAATTCTACCTAATTCTAACTTTTATCCCCCTCAACTTTATCTCACCATTGAAAGTGAAATAAAGTACTCATTCACCTTTCTTCATCTTCTTGTCATAAGAAATACTGATTGCTCCTTGTCCACTGACTAGTATCCAAAACCAATATGTGCCAAGGATGTGACTTATTTGTGGAATTTTGGAAGAAATCTCTGGTGTTCAATCGGTGTCCAAACTATTATGCAGCTTCCTCTTTTTTTTTTTTTTTTTCTTTTTTTTTAGTCTTAAAGGACTACTCTTTCTTATATAATGTAATTATTTAAAGTTATTTTTATCCTTGAAATAATTGTGTTTGTTATTTTTTCTCAGATAAAAATATTTGATTATTTTGTTTTTTATTTACTATTGTTTTCTATGATGGTATTGATTTCATTATTTGTCAATGAGTGATTACTTATAAAGTAAATACCAATAAGTATTTAATGACTATTTTATTTTTAGCTATATTAAAAATAAAAAAGGAATATGATAAGGTAACTACCATTTAACAAAGTAATTAGCTTTTTATAATTTCAGCAACTGTCAATTTTCTTAGAAACTAGCATAATTTAATTAGATCCATTTTTTCACTATTATTTTTATTATTATTTTAAAAATCCATTAATTTTTAATTTTTGTTTTTTCAATGGTGCAGTCTTTCGAAAAGGTATGATATTAATTAACAGTTCTCAAAAAAATTGTCTTGTTTTGTTGCTTACTGCATGTACAGTCAACATATTAAATATACATATTAAGTAGTAATGTTTTTTACAATTTGGACTCACTGTTTCTTGTATTTATTTAATTATTAGTGAAGTTGAACGTTATTATTGGAGGCATGTAAGAAAACTTTCTATTATTCTAGCTGACTAATGATACCTTCATTTTTTTTTGTAGTTTCATCAGCATAGAGATTGATGAATTGTTATATTATTTAATTGGCATGTTAAAATATTTGATAGTTAATGTATTGACTTTAATACTGTTTGAACTTTTAATATTTCTCAAAATGATTAATGGGATTTTTTTATTTGATTTGTTTTTAGTATATTATGCAATTCGATTCAGTTGGTATTTTTGCATTCCTCCTTTTCTTTTGTTTTTCACCTTATACTGTGTAACTTAATAAACTCATTTGCAAGTAAACAGTCCAGTATAACTTGCTTATACAGTATAAAGAGGTTCCCAAGAAAACCTCAGACATAAGGGCCAACATTAAGAGGAAAGATTTGTAATCCTCATCCATTTATGTGTCTTTAAAAGCAACCTTGGCTATAGTAAACATTACCTAAATTTATGTGAATATTGATGTTATTTTAGAAGATGTTTGTGAAAATGGAAAAGAATAAAGCCTGAGGGATCATATTCTGGTTGGCTCTTAAATCATGATAAATAAAATCCTGAATGATAGTGACATAGGTCAGAATATCCTGTCAATGAACGACAATGATTACTAGAAATTTGAGGAAAGAAACCGTTATTAAAACTAGTTAGCCACAGGGATACTGCCATAACCTTAAAAATTCTGAGATAATTTTACTGGCCAAAAGTCTTCCAAATTTTAAAGTCATGATCTTGAATATGTTGTAGAAAAATGAACAATTAAAAGTATTCTTTTTATTTATTTATTTATTTTTTTTTTTTAAGAACTCATATTTAGATATGTATGTATATATTTGGATGTTGTTTATAATAAATTCAATTTTTATTAGTAGTTATATAGGTTTTGATATTCAAACCTCCAATAATGTACTATGTGTTTACAATCCCGTCATGAGATGAAGAGAAGTCTACTTGGTAATGCGGAAACTAGGGTATTAGAAATGAATTCTTTTGGTCCCCTCATGATTTTTATATGCGAGTTATTCTATAATAGTTTTGTAGTTAAGTATTATTGCTAGTAGGTTGGTAGCATTTCTTCAATAGACTAAATACTTATCTTCTTTTGACTCATTTTCTAATATTTCTCTTAATGTTGTTGTAAGTTGAAGTAAGTCTGATTTCTGATATCTCATTTAGTTGCCACGTTTTTTTGTCTTTATTTTTAGAAGTTAATTTGATTGAGAGCGAACTCAGATTAGCAATAATGAACTTAGATATGGCCTGTAGGTGTTACATTGATTTCAAAAAGAATTTTTTTAATTTATAGAACGAGATGGTTAATCACCCATAGATAATAAATAATTTATAATTCAAACCTTTGATTCTTTTACTTGGAAAGTTTTTAAGAAGTTCTGAATAATCACTTATTTATGTTTCTTGGAGTTCTGACCACAGATTTCAAATTTTTAACGTCCCATTTTTTCCCAGAAACATGGAAAAAAATTGTGAAGTACTCCTAGCATTAATCTTTATTCATCTCTCTTCTTTATACATCAATCTACACCACATTAAGTAGAAATAAATTCTTTAAATTTTTTAATCTATTTTTTTTTCTAATTTAATCTAATTACTATTCTTTATATCTCAGAGTATCGCTTAGGAGAAACCTCACTTTGTCTAATAAAGTTTAGTTAATAATGACCAGAAAAGGATCTTGGTAAAAAGGTTTGGAGAAGTTCTGAATTTTCCTCATTTATGTTTTTAAGAGTGCTGATATCGAATTTCAACTTTGTGGCCCTGGATAATTTCTAGAAATATAAAAAAATAATGCAAAATTAATATTCATTTTTTCTTTTTTGCTTATGATTTGGAAACCATTTTTGTTCTATATATTATCTTATACTAAATTAAAGAAAAGAAAATTACCTTTTAAGTTTTATGATTTTTTTGTGTAGTCTCTTCGTTGAGATGAATTATATTCCAGTCCAATGGGGACCAGAAAGATTTACTGTTTTAGAGTAGTTCTAAAAATTGATCAATTATGTTTTTTTGGAATGCTGATTCCACTTATAATTTTCTTTTTATAATTTCCTCTTTGTAACCCCAAATTTTTCAGTCGTTCCCTGTTTTACTGGACTACATTCCGTCTTATAGTTTAAGTATGTGCTCATTTCAAAACAAAAATCGAAATTTTAGGTAATTTTCTCTTCTTTAATTTATTATGAATACATGGTTTTCAAGTTAAAAGCAAAATATCCAACAAAAAAAATTAAAATAATTCTACTTTTTTTTTTTTATTGTTTGGTAAAATTTGAAGTCAAAACGTTGAAATTCATAATTATTACCCTTGAAAAACATAAATGAGTAAATTTTCAGAACTTTCCTCCAAGATCCTTTTCAGATTCTCATTTAATTAAGCACCATTATTCTAAGCTTGATTGCTCCTAAACGATACCCTGAACATGAAGTGTTATTGAGAAAAAGATTGTATTTGATCTTGTTTAATTTAGTAAAGATTGATGTTGCTAAAAAAATGCAGTTTTCATACTATAGGAAAAAAAAACGAAAAAAGATTTTTTGCATTTTTTTTTTACATTTCTCGGTAAGATTGGAGGCAACATACTTGAAATTTATTATCTGCCTATCTAATTAATCCCTCTATTTAACTCCTATGATGAAATCAAAAAGTTTATGATTGAAGTAAGTTTGACTTAGATGAAGCATGACTCCCTTTATCATGGTGCTCCCAGGCATATTAGGTGAATTAAAAAAAAAAAAAATCAATTGTTATAAACTCATATTACATACACTTTTTATTTAAATATGGTTAAATCGAGTTATTTCAATGTAACTTAATACCATATCTAACTGACTAGTTTTTTGGTAGATTGCTAATACCTGTCTTTCCTATTAGTATTAACAGATTTTAGTTTTATTTCCTTGCCAACCGTGAAGAAGTTGATAAGTATAGTTAATTAGCTAACGAGTTATAAAATTCTTTATATGGATTTAAACATTAAGTTTTATTGTGATTTCAGATGCCTTTGTGAGCTGGCGAAACAAATTGGCTTTACTGAAAATGCTAAAAATAGTTTTTATTTATTGGAGCAACTTTCTACATTTCGTCATGTGGTGAGCTTATCTTAAGCTTCCATTTTTGATCTTATTTGTGATAACCTGAGAAAAACAATTTTAATTATAACAGAACTTTTATTTTTTTTTTTTTTGTAATAATTGGAATAAAATAATTTTAAGATTGATATTCAATTTCTTGTTTACATTTATTTATTGCAATAGTTATTTAACTTAATAGTAGTATTAAAGCTCTCTATTCTTTTTTAAGTTTTTATTCAATTTCCATTTATTAAAAATATTGCAAGATTTCAGTTCTTCAGAGAATTATTCATGTCTTCCTGAGATTTAAGAAAACACCGTGTACATATGTATAAAGAGAAATGAGGATTAAACTGGGTTAGAAAAGATAGACCAATTAGGATTTCTTTCTGTATAGTTCTGAACATATTTTGACCTAAAAGGCATCAGGTTCAAATAAATTATCTTATATTTCAATTTGTTGAACCTGGTGATTGTAGAGGTAGTTAATCACAATTAAAAAATTTCTTATTGAGCCTTTGTGTGTAGTAGTTTATTAGACTCCTATCAGATATGTTATTTTTCTCCTGTTCATCGTAAGAATTTTCTCACTGCTTCTTTAAGTACCTTAAAAATATATATATTACAGTTATGATGTTATAAATTTTTTTGAAAAAAATATTCTATTTTAAATGGCTGGGGTTTTTAGGCTATTTAGGTATAAAATTTAAACACTCGAGCTCTCTTAAGCCAGATCTAGTCGTATCTTGCCTTTATACCTGACACCACAGATTAACCTGCTTTATTGTTCCCATAATTATGCATATCACAGTTGATGTTAATTAAAAAATTGTTAAGAAAGAGTTACTTATTGGCTGTAGTGACATATGTATTATTTAATACGTACAATCATATGGTATTATGTACTCCATAGCCAGAAGCCTCACGTAACCAATTGGTTAGAAATTTTAAAATTCTAACATCATTGCTCGATAAAAAATATCCTAGAAAAGGTCTGGAAGGTTCGAATCGGGAATGAAATTTGAAAAACTCTTGATTCTAATGTTGATTTAAGTCTTCATGGAAAAGAAATATATGGTTTGGCTAGTAAAATAGAAAACATGACAGGACTAGTATAAGTGATAACTGAAGATCTGTGATCTAGCAGTGGGTTGAAATGCAATTATCTTGGTCAAATTGATGTTTGCTTAAAACCAAAGCCAGCTTGTTCTGTTGATATGGAGCATTGAGATCTAATGCCTTTTAGCATCCAGGAATGTATAGGAGAAATATAAAATAAAATATACCTCCATGTTGTATTTTGTTTTTCATTTTTCTTTATATTGTATATATATGTGTGTGTGGATGGTAGTTTTTGTTTCTTTATACTTTTTCTTGTAGCAACCAGAAACAGTACGGAAGGACATTAAATTTGCAAGATCTCTCGCTCTTGCAACAAAACTAAAATTACCGTTTCCTCATATGGTTGCTGTTGTGACAGTTGAAGCTGCTGCTCCTAATTCTCTGCAGATGTTTTCACAAGCTACAGGTGATATAGCTTTAGACTCATGTGTTGACTTTTGGGATGGAAATACTCTCAGAACCCTCACTTCTTCAGACAGGTTTCTATTTATAATGATTTGTAGTTTAGATGTAGCTATATTATTTTTGTTCTATGTAGAGTCAGTTTTGCAATTCTTTTATAAAATATATAAAATAGAGCATTGATTTATTAATTCACAATTAAAAATTTAATAAACATGAAAATTTTTTTAAATATTTATTTATTGCTATTTACAACTGTACATTATAATACATTTAGTAAATCTGATCTAAGTTAAATTGGGGTGTTACAGGCGTGTAGAGAAACTACCCATTGGTAGCACTGTAATGACATTAGCTGGTCTCGTGGCCATCTTCTTTTCAGGAGATTGTCAGGAATGGAAGAGGATGCAAGATTAGAAACTAGGGGGTTTGAGTGGTTAGAGAGTTTATAATGGAAGGAGTGATATCTGGTTCGGGCTAGATCGGTTACATAGGGAACATTAAGGTCTTTATGTATGATTTTATTTGTGACAAAGTAAGGAGCATTGAGGATTTTACAAAGGATTTTGGATTGTAAGGATTGAATACGAGAGGAATTCAAAGGTTTAGCGGAGCCCCAAAGCTCAACTCCATATGTCCAAATTGGCCTTATTACAGTCATGTAGATCAGTCTTTTGTAATGTGTTGGAAGTTTAGACCATTTGTCTATTAAGTGCCGTAATAGTCGAAATCGACGTGCAGTTTCCTGTCTTTTCAGTCTGGTCTGAGGATTCCAGGTTAATCGTTTGTCCAAATGTAGTCCAAGATAGCAGGATTTGCTGTTGGACAGGGGTAAGAGTAACATCATTAAATGAAACTGTAGGGCAGTCAGTAGGTTTATAACAAAGGGTAAAGGTGATTTGATGGGATTTGTTGGAATTTATGAAAAATTTAAAAATAAATAAGGATGGTAAGATGGAAGGAAGTAAATGTGAACCGCTACAAGTCATGAAGGGCCAGAGATTCAGTACTTTCTAAGGAAGCACTGTTTTTAGAACAATGGTTATACAGAGAGATAATTTTTTCAAGAATATGCTCAATCATGTGATTGTTCAAATAAAAAAAAGTAAAAGTACTATAGAGAAAGATTTTTTTAAAAATCCTGTTTGCTGTTTCAATGAGCATAAATCCTATCTGATATTAATAGCAATCTAATTTTACATTGATATACTGAGTTTTAATCAAAATTACTCAAAAAAAATGTGAAAAATTTAATTTATAAAGTTGCACTTTCAGTTAGTTGATTTTAATAATAAAGTTGCTGTTACATCCTAGGGATACACTTATCCTAAATATGTTTTACAGTTTCCTACAAATTTTCGTTTTGAGCTAGGCTGTTCACAGACTATTTTGTGGGTCTTGGTTATCCGGACTCAAAGGACCTCAAAACGTGTATTTCAATTGAAAACTGGAATTAAAAATTTCTCACAGTTGCAATACTTCCCCTTAGTGTATCTTCACTTATCATATATAGGTAAGTGAAAGTAAAAATGCAATGTTTGTTACTTTTTTTTTTTTGTCGAATGCAGCTTTTAGTTGAATCTTGACTAAATAACCTTTAAAAAAAAAATCATTGAAATCTATTATTAGCTAAGTTATGGCATATTAGCCATTTCACCCTCATCTATTAAAGTTTTGTGGTACAATGTGTATTTGTTCTCTCAAAATTTCATTTACTCTGTGTAATAACTTGAGGACTACATACACTTTAATCAAAAGCTAGTAATTTATTTACACTTTTACTTATTTATGTACAGGATATATAATATTGGGAAGTATTATAATTTTGAAAAATTTCACATGTTTAAATACACATTTTAAGATATTCTGAATCCAGTCTTAGGAATATTCTGTGTGTACATGGTCAGCCTAGTTCAAATACGAAATGTACAAAACTGAAATTACTTATTGAAGGTATAAGTATGTGCCTGGAATGTAACAGCAATTTTTTCAAAAGAGCCGCTTTATATTATGCATTTAACACTTTTTTGATTTTATCCAAAATGGCTTTAACTATTTTAATTAAACTCATTATACCAATCTAAAATGAAATGATATTTAATATCTGTTGTCTTAATTTCATTGAAATAGCTCAAATTAAATATGTAGCTTCTTATAAAGTATTTTAAATTTTGATTGTTTGGAATAATTGTCTCTCATCGACAGTAATAAAAAATGGATAAATTTAAACTTTAAAAAAATTTGATATTCAGTTGTCGTTTTATCTCTTATTAAAATTGCCTCTAGTTATGCTAAAAATATAAATAAAAATCTGGTGCAGTGTGCACAAAACACAGCTTTCATTTACCATCTTATTTTAAGTTTAAATTTTTTCTTTCATTTATAGTGAAGTGAAAGTATAAAACTGACTATTATCATTACAACCATGAAAAAATTCATTTATCAATATATTTTTTTCAATGCAGTTTCCTCATTCCTCATTCTATGATTTCACTTCTTAGGTATTAATTTTTCTAGGATCTTTGGCTTCCCAACAGTTGTAATATAGATTTATATTACTACTATTATTTCCAGAACATTGATTTCAACCTATCTGGGCCAGTTAATTTTTTTTTTTGTTCTTACAGTTGCTAGAAAGATATGAACAATTCACAAAAAAATGCTTAAGTGGATCACATTTTTAATATTCAGTCATTGTAATTGTCACAACTTTCTGGAAATAATAATGATAAGAAATATGGAAAATGCTTTTTGATTTTTTATATTATTATATTATATTTGATATTGTATGTTGTCATGATACCGTAAAATGTATGTATATATTTATATATATATGTTTTTTTTTTTAGTTGATTAGTACATTCTGAACTTAAAAACTACTAAAATTATGTGGTTTTCCTACATAAAGTTAAATCTAGTTTGTAGAAAACTACATTGTTTCATTTTCCTTATAAACCCTTATTATATGGTTTTAAGTTAATTTTATTTTTTATTCAATCAAGTCATGAATATAATGATTCATGAATGGATAAAATGTTTAGTAATAAGATATAAGTTTCATCAGAATTATTTTCAATGCCCAGTTTTAAAATGACTATAAATAATTCCTATCACTTTGTTTTTGCATTTCTTTATTCTTCTTAGTAAGATAGCTTATTACTATTTTTTCAAATATGTCGGATGCTTACCGAATCAGTTACTAAAGCTCATTAAGGTTTGGATAAGATATCTTTTTTGACTTGAAAATGAAGATATGACCCATTTTTCTTAACAACTTTATTTATCTAATAATTTTTCACTTTTCTTTAAGAGTTACGATGGTCATTGTGCATGTTAAGGCATAAGATTGACAGGTTGACATTAATGGACCTACGAAATAAATCTTGACCTTCTCACTCTGGTTACCTGTATGATAACCCATTATTTTTGTCCTAGTTGGAATCCATCAGGAAGTTTATCCCCAAATAACATAAAAAAATTTCATTATTTTAGCTTAGAAATTGTATCTAGTAGAAATATTATTGTATCATCTATTTTACTTAATTTATTATTGTCTAATTTACCTCTATTTTTAGGAAAAAGATCCTTGACTTTTACCAGAGAACTAGTTTGACTGCTTACTGTACAGCTTTTGCATACAGACCCCTTGGCAGACCTATCAATTCTGATATGACAAAAATCTATATGGAATTGCCAGCTGATAGTCATTTACTATATCTCAAAAATAGAAGCCCTACTCCAATTGAAAGGTCTTTACGCCAAACTTCAGGTATATTTTTATGTATCTCAATAACAAGCAATCATTTCTATATTTCTAAATTTTTGAGCTAATTAGAATAAAAAAATAATAATAATAAAGACTTAGCGAATACCACCATTCACTCTCTACATAATACTGTCCAGGGACGCCTGTCCAAACCCAAATCTACCCGATCAGTCTTCACGCATTCATCCCATCTAAGCTTCGGCCTACCCCTCAGTTCAGTGTTTATTAGAATTTTAGTAATCCATTCTTTACTAAGCCCTATAACCTTCCATGCCCATCTTATTTGTGGCAACGTCATAACCTGAATTGTATTTACTGGTTGCAGTTCCCTCAATTTTTTTTTGTATAGCCTTCTAAATTCTCCAGTCAACTTGTCCTTTTTTGGTCTGAATACTTTACATTATAATTTATTTTCAAAAACCTTAATATGCTGTTATTCCCTCAGTGTAAGATGCCATGTTTCGCATCAGTTAGAACAGTAGTAAGAATAGTAGTTTTTTAAATTCTAAGTTTAACATTTCTGGGCAGAAGGCGTGAGCAATTTCAAAATTGAAAAATAACAATCATTACTCACCTTTAACCTGGCTTAAGTGGTAAAATACCCTAGTAACTAGGTCTCAAAATAAATTTTAATATTAAATAAAATTTTATATGTTGATTAATTTAAAGTTTTTGTTTTAGTGGATTGCTTGACTACTGAAGAGGTAGCTGAAGAAGTAAATGATATTGAAGGTTGCTTTGAAATGCAATGTAATCAAATATTTCTTGGAATGGTCACTATGCAATATCAGGCTCAGATTGAAATGGTAAAATTATATTCATCATTTTCTAGTTAATACATTTTGGCAAATATTAGTATCCTTTCTTAATGATTGTTAAATAGGTTCATTTAATTGAGCAACTTGAAAGAGCTTGCATCAGATTTGTTCATTTTAGTAAGGAAAATGAGTTGAGATCTCGGGTATTTTCTGAAAAAATGGGTTTGGAAAGTGGCTGGAACTGCCATATATCTCTTTTGAGCAGGTAATTTATTTTCATTTTTTAGTATTTTCTTTTTATACAGATATTTATTATAATTTTTTTAATATACTATTGTAGTCTAGAAAAATAAATATATTTTTTTAATTGGAATGATGAGTGATTTTTAATTAAATAATTGCATTGTCATTGTTGTCTGATGTATTTAATTTTATTTCTCAGGTGATGGCTTTTTTTTTTTAACACAAAATAAAGAGGATTATCAATTTTTAATCTACTAAAACAGTGTTTTGTGACTTATTTTGTCTTTTAACGGCTTATTGTGATTGTTGATTTGTGATTAACCCCATGTTGTGTGTGTTATGTTATCCAAATAACAGCGAGGAATCAAAGGAAGAACTTCTCGATGTTGATCTGAAAGAAGACGATTGGGAGAGGAGCGATGCACATGCTCCACTCCTCGGTGCAAATCTGTGGTATGAAATATTATTGTTTTTTAAATGTTTTATTTTTCATTTATGTTGCATCCAGGGCTTACAATCACTATTAATGGAACATTACTTTGGTATAAAAAATAATGATGATTTTTATGAAGTATTTATAAATTAAACAGTTATATATTTATTGGATTTGTATGATAATTTGATTGATGCTCACTCATTCCTCAGAAATGTGGGTGAGTAATCCTTTCATGTGAGAATTTAAATATCCACCAGCTCATCTTATGCATTTCTTGATTTCATTACCAACCAACTATATTTATTTAGTTTAGTCTAAAGTTTTTTTTTTTTTTAATGGGGGTCATGGTAGCAGTGTGATAACGCGCCAGTCTACCAACCTGTAGGTTACGAGATCGAGTCCCCGACCCTACTCGGGATTTTTTCAAGCATATAAGTATGCAATACTCACTCACAACCTCCCCCTGGGCATTTATGAGGCCTGTAAGCCAATGGGTGGCACTCACAAAAATAGGCGTGGGAGTGACGAATCCTCCCTATGAAAACATTGTCATGAGACGTGTGATGTATTTCCTAAGTACTTCGCGTGAGGCCTTGGACCTCTATGGTCTGTCGCGCCAATAATAATAATAATAAAGTTTTTTAAAGTCCTGTATAACCTACGTGATCAAATTGTAATCTTAAATCATTATGTTTCGCCTTGGATACTCTATAATCTTTATTTGATTCAAAAATATGATATTCCTATTTTCTATATTTTTATATTAGTTACAACCATAAAAAAAAGTACTATCTATTAACTTGAATGGTCTATTCCAGATAGGTGCATTTCAATATATATTTTATTATATCTATCAGAAGATACAAAATTGGATTATATCACATTAAATTTTTAAAACTTTACTCTCACAAGATAGTCTTCCACCATAGTTTGATTTATAACACAATTTTTGCTTGTTTTAGCCATCATAAGATTAGACAGGTGACCATTTTTGCCTTGTTGCTGCTCTTATTCACAACTTAAAGATGGGGGGACTAGTTCACTTTTAAATTGAAAAAGATGGTTTCGCATGTTCAGTTGTAGGAGTGGGATTTCAAAAGCCAATATCAATAAATTTTTGTCCAATTAAAAATAATTAAGATGATAAATATATAGTTTTTTGATGTATGTATGTATTTTCAAAAATTAATGTATTTCTTAAGTGTATCAATTATATACACACATTAAAAAAAAAACTTCATATTTCTGATTTTAAAGGCTGATTATGATCAACATGTTTGTTTTTGGTTTGTACACTGTACGCTGGGACTATTTATCTTGAAATAATCCCTTTAGAATCAGAAGAGGAGGGAATGATTGCTCATTTGTCTTGGGGCTGCTTTACCAGAATTGCCTCCTTTCAACTTGAAATAAGTTTTCAATTATAAATCTAGATAGTAAATCCTAATAACACCTTAGATTTTTTTTTAACATACACTTCTTGGCATTAACAAAGATCCTTTTCTTATTCTGGTCAAAGATAATGGTTCATTCGAATGAAAAAGCTAGGCACAGAGAAGGCTGGAGGATCCGATACATTCTAGCAATGCTCCGAATAGTTGAGTCCACTGTTCATGATACTCTCCAACGATTCTATGAAACAAGTAGCTAATCAATTTATATGATCGAGAGTATTGAGAGTCCCAAGGTATTGAGAAATCCCCATTAAGCTGCCTCTGAGGTTTGATACATGCTCCTAAAGGTGTGGAATACTCATCTCAGCTTGAACATCGTACGGCAGAGAGTAAAGAACCATGGATTTAAGCCAGGCTCCACACCATGGGACACTGACAATATCCTGGGAAGATATTGTAGAGAAAGATGATTATTTGCTGACCGGGGATTGGGAATGGTATTTTCTACCTTGTCTCTCTACGACTCTGTCCATAGTGAGTGTTATGATAATGCATTTAGCCAAACCCCTAATAATCAACTATTCTTTACGATCAGGTTATCTTTAAAAACAAACATATAGTAAGAATAGTAGTTTTTTAAATTCTAAGTTTAACATTTCTGGGCAGAAGGCGTGAGCAATTTCAAAATTGAAAAATAACAATCATTACTCAC
>NW_027104790.1:974199-1011079 GCF_000696795.3 Halyomorpha halys
CTGTTGAATAAATATATATATTGCTACTATTGGATTGGATAATAACAACTGTGAAACATCAGATAAATAATTCACCACCTTTCATCAGTGAAGTGGTGAGGGCTGGAATCACCATAACTTTTCACACCAGCCTTGTTTCATGATGGCTACTCTAGATGTTATTTAGAATTAACCATTCTTAATCAATATTAATGTTACAGCTTAGTGCAGAAAGCAATTTATAATACGATTCTAAAACATGTGAGGAAATGATATCAAGGAAATAACAGGATTTTTGTGCCAAAATAGAGTAAATGAAATTATCATTTTATCAGTTTTGAAAAATTAATTCCATTCAAACGTATGAAACACAGACATAAAAAAAAAAAGTCATGAATATGAAATAAATTTCAAGATGTGATTCTTGTATGTACTGCTATTTCATTCTCTATAGTAATAATAATAATAATATATATTTTAATTTTTAATAAAATGTTTACATGAATCAGGTGGTGTAAGCTTTTTGAAACAAATCTTGTTTAAAATTGTATTCCTAAAATTTAATTTAGAATTTTAATTCATTGATAGTCAAACTGTATGGCAAAAATATATTAAATATTTTTATAGCCTTTTTTTTTTTTTTGCTAATATTTGCTACACTCCAAAACATTTCCAATGTGAATTACTGAACATTCTTATAGTGTTATGAAAAGTGAAAAGGAATGTAATTAAAGTTTTATATGGTGGAATCCAACTGTACTTTTTATTAGTTTTTTTTACATTATTTGCCTACTTTTTTTTATATGAAACTTTGTTAGACATGGTAGAGCAAATCAGCCTGGATCAGAAAACAATAGAAACAGTTCGTTTTTCAATAAATAGAAAAGTATAAAATATTTATTAAGTAAAAGAAATATTTTCTTTAATTAAGAGAGATTTCCTTTAATCATATTCCATTTCCATTGTCAGCAAGTACTAGAACCTAAGAAGTTTCACTTCTAACAAATGAAAGTCACACTTTTTTTTCTATTGTGTTGCTATGAATACACAATCGATTCTTCAAAAACTAAAGATGTACCCAATGTTTTAACCATTGTTAAATTTTAAAACTGCTCGAAAAATTAATGAACCAGTACTATAGATATTATGAAGACCTATAATTTTTTTTTTTTAATACTACTGTTTCATTTATAAATATTAATTATCATTTGATGCTAGCAGATGAAAAAAAAAATTATGTTTGTCTTTATCATATCTAGTCAGATATGATTGGTTGTACATTCTTTGTTTAACTTGGAAGATGTTTTATAGTGTGTTGTCCTGCAAAAAGTAAAAATTATCTGTATTTAGAAAACTCAAATTTTATTAGTATGGTAATTAAATATAATTACTTGTATTTATTTATTTTACTGCTGCTATGTTGAAGAGGTAATTTACAATAAATTTTTTACTTTCAGCTATTTATTTTAATTTGAAATTATGGTTTTTAAAATCTAATTTTGCCCTTCTTCTAGCTTTTTTGAAATTATTTATCATTTCCATTTTTTGCTTCTAAATTAATATTTTGATATTTGTTTTGTATGATCCAGCAGTTCATTAGAAGGCTCTCGAGCAATGAGTGTGTCTGCTCCTTGTGCCATTAATACAGAAACATCTGCCAACCCTGATTCTACAAAGTATTTGCTTTTTACTATCAGTTGATAATATTTTAATCAAAATTGATATTAAAATTTCCTTCATTCAATATATGTTTAGTGCCAATATTTTTTGTCTCTAATACTTTGTATATATGTTATTTTAGAAGTAAGGTTGAGGAATTTGAAGTTGTTTCACAAGAAGGATGGCAGTCCCTCAGTTGTTTAACTGACAGTACAGAACAAAGTGCTCCAATTAACTTTGATATGTCAAATAGAGTATGAATTTTAAATTTATTACATTACTTTCACTTACCTATGTATGTATGTATGTGTAGTTATTATATTATAATGTGTGGCTTTGCATTGTAATTAGATTATTATATTGTAATATGTCCCAATGAATATTAATACTGTGTGTATTATGTATACATATAAAATATATTTATATCCAAAATAAAAAAAAACAACATTAATTTGTAAATATTAACTCACAGTCTTACAATATCTGAACCAAATTGCTCCCTTTGTCCCCGCCTTGGGTGGACAAAGTATTATTTTTCAGTGTGATTTCAAAGCTGTTTCCTCTATTATATTATCATTGTGAAATCCAGTTAAATTTTGGTAAGGGAACTTTAGGGACTCTGTCAAAACTGGTCCTCTAGTTATAGAGGGCAAAACATAATTCCTTTACCGTTGGAGTTAATTTTGTGGAACGGAATCCCTTCTTCCTTCGTTAGATAAATTATTTTAACTTTTCTTAAGGTTTTTCCCCAAATATTGTGTATATCAAAGACACCGCAACTGGAGATAATAAGTCATTCTTTGTTTGACAGTACTACAAGAGTGAACTAGCTGCTGTGTGCTGACCATTTACTGAGGCATGATTTATGAATGTTTTGCATCGTTGAAATCAAAGTGTTAACTTTTAATGGCAGTAACTAAAACCTACTCAGGACTTTTCAGTGGCTCAAATGTTTTAATTAGTCTCTTTTTACAATCAGAATTCAAAAGACATAAATTTGTAAAAAATTACTTTGAATAAATAAAATGAATAATTTTAATATACTTTGAATTATAAAAAAAATGAAAAAATGTTAATGCAGTTCAAACAACCTACTGAAAAAACTGGTAATTCAACTTCAAGTATTTTATTATGGTGTTCTCTCTTATGAGATGTTTGAACCATTTTCAACTGTGGTAAATTGATTTAAAAAAATTATGGCGGTGATCACTTTTGAATTTGTCATCACTTACCCCTACATATAATAATACCTCCCTACAAATAAAAATTGCCATTTTATTTCAATTGCTGAAAATTTTATTACTCATTTAATGCTTCAATAAAGAAACTTCGAGAATTGCCAAATTTAGACCATCAGTTTTATAAACTAGGTTTGGTAGGATTATAAAATGTTGCCCCAGTGTTAATATATAGTTCTGAAGTTCTTTACAATCAACTACTGACTATTTCTAGCTAGGTTTGGTGATCAGTCAACTTGAAATATTTTTATTTTTGTGTTTTTTGCCAAAAGAAACACTTTTCATTAATGTTTATTTGACTAAAATTTTAAATTTTACTATTTTTGAGTTTACAACTACATAACTACCTACACTATTTACATAGTTGGAAAAATAATATAGTTTATTAACTATGGTTTTAAGAATTTTGTCTTTTAGTCAATAATGACCCTTCCATGTAAGTTAGTCTTTTGTCTAGTGTGAAGCCTAGTGACCACATGATTTACTTTTAAAAAGAAATTAAACCATTTTATTCCTATTAATAATGTTGAAATGATTTCAGAATTATATTTTTGACAACACATAAAGTTATAAATTTTAGTTACTATAATTTGTGTTCTATTAAATTAAATATTAATTTATATCTTATGTTATAGGCAAAGTTACCTCGTGGAATAGAACAAATTAGGCCTCATTTAGAGCAAGTTGATAATGTTCCTCTCTTGGTATCTCTCTTTACCGATTGTATACCATCTACGACTCAACAAATGCTTGATATTATGAAGGACTATGGTGAAATAGTATGTGTTATGGGCTCATCTGCTAATGCAGACAATTCGAGTATATTTCTTAGGGCTAATGTTAGGTAATGTCTAATATTTTATGTTTTTTTTTATTTATAAATAAATTAATTTTGACCAAATTATCTGTAATTTTACTGGTTTTTTTTTTGTTCTTTTCGTAAACCTCTTTTACTTTCTTAATGCTACTAGGTAAGGAAGTTATTTGAACTATATCAAATTTTCAATGTGCTTTCCCAGCTCTCTGAGTAACTAAAAAAGGATTTTCAGCTATTGTTAGTGACATAGTGATATAAAGTTCACAATAACTGAAAAATATGTTTTTTGTCGATAAATGGATGTAAAGATTTCAATGAATGTTGCATTAACAATTCTCCTTGAAACCCTTTAACTTTTCATGTATAGTACATTCCTGAAAAAAACAAAAAATAAAAAAAAAAAATATGGAAAAATTTTTAGTGGGAAAAGTATTATATATGTTAGTTAAAATTCTACAGAATTACTTTGATGTTAGTAAAATTTTATGGAATAAAAACATAAAAATTGGGCCAGTATTAGAAAAAATTTGGCATATTGTAATTCTTATCTCTTTCTTTTCTATTTTTATTTAGCTTTCTGATTAAATATAACACTATAGCTTGTGGATTATTCTAGACATTCATTTCAAAGACAATTAAATTATCAACTTTCCTAAATTCAAACTTGACAATGTTAACCTTTTATATACTGTTAGGATAAAACTTTACTTAACTGGAATTAAATGGCCTAGGCCTTCATGAAGAGCTTATCAAAATTGACAAATTATTGTGAACTGTGATATAAAAAACACTTTTAAGGATGTAGTTAGCAATGATAGATTAAATTATATTTATAATAATTCAAATTCTATTTGAGTTCTTCTGACCACACCCAAACCATCTTGCTTTTATAAACATTCTTTCTTTCTTATTTCCATTTTTAAAATGTATGATTATGAACCTTGGCATAACACAATTTATAGCCTCTAAAATAGAAATAAGAAGAAAATGATACTGAATTCAATAAATAGTTTTGCAAAAAGAGAAATAACTTCAGACAAGAGTTTTGCATTGCCACTAAAACATGCATCAGTCTTGGGAATTTATTGGAAGTATCTAATCAGTATTTTTTTTTTCAATGAATTACATCTGTGAATGAAATGATATGAAATTATGATATACTTTTGAAAAAATTATTTTTACGTCAGTATTTTGCATTCTCTAATGAGATTTATTGTGATCTGTGTTTGATGTTAAATGAACTTGAATATATTTATGTATACACTTTTTTTTGTTATTCACAATTGATCTATCTGTTTTAGTGTTTCGGTTGAACCTCTTTTTCCTCAAGTATGTCAAAAAGTACCCGTATATTCTAACTATCCAGATGCGATATCACCAGTTCAACTGTCTGGAAGACTCAATTCACTTCCATGTAGTGTTTCCATTACTAGGCAGCGACCAGTCTCACTTTTTCATTTAATAATGCATGTAAGTTTGTGATGGATGTTTATAATTTTCTTTATGGAAGAACTTAAACTATATATCTTAGAAAAATTAAATTACAAAATGGTCTTTTAACTTAGTATTAAATTATTGTAGGAGTGGAAAATAATAATGTTATCTTGAATTTTATTGACTTTAATTAAGTTAACAGTAAGTAAGTCAGTTTCTTTCTTGTTATTAGAAAGAATATTCATTTAAAATTATTTTATTTGAGTTATTTAAATTTCCATTCAAAGCTAGATAATTATTTATCTAGAAAAATTATAATAATTTTAATCATTAATATAAAATGTTTATTTTTTTCTTCATTCTATTTCTGTTGTTAATTAAATGTCATCAATTTTAATTTTCAGGCTCGCCATTACATGATGTGCTTATGGAATTGTCTTCAATTTTGGATTTGCTGTATGTTTACTCTAACTATGGTTCAAATGATTACAATAATGGTTATGCTACCACCATTGTTTTCAGCTGGTAAAAGCTATTTCAATTTATTTAATACTTTCCTTCTTAATATTTATTATTGCTTAAAATTCAATAATCATTCTACTTTGAACTATGCCTCTTTATTCCTGATACTGCTGTATTTATCTATTTAGTAGCAACTGCATATGAATCTATTTATGATACTGTAATATATATTGAAATCATTAACTTTAATAACGATTTTTATTTCATAAGTTTAAAAGTAGGGACTTAAACTGACATGAAAATAATTGTTTGAAAAGTGTATAATTCTCTCTAATTTAGGTTTGTTTCCCCTGTGAATGAATTCATTTCCATAATGTGTTCTTATTTGACTAGTCTTATTGTTGCTTACTTCCTCCTTTGTAAAAGTGATCATAGAACCTTTTAACTCATTTACTTATGAGTTACCTTTTAATATATAAAGTAGAACCTCTGTTAACTGAGGTATTGTTGGATATAGGGATTCACAGATTATTGTAAGCCCTGGATAATAAAATCACAACATTTTATTGACAAAAATACATAAGAATGAATTTATGCATGTTTTTACAAATGCATTGACCAATAACATATTTTTTGGATTGAGTTGCTAAAGTAAAGCTTCTAAGGAAGCATTTTCCAAAATAATCTCAATTCACCTCCTGCATTAAAAATTTGATCTGGAATTAAATTAAATTTTTTGTCCAGTTAAAATTTTCAATAAATAACGTGGCAGCAACATTATCACCGCTAAGACTCTCCCCTTGAATGGCCAACTGCCTAATTTCGTGTCTTTTTTTGAAATTGTGGAGCCATCCTCGGGAAGCGGAGAATGCCTCGTCAATATAAAGTTTTCATGAAACTACACTTACTTGCTTTTTCACTCACTTTTGGCCCAAAAATGGGATCTCGCTCTGTGTGTTTTTGCATGAACCACTGATAGGTTTGATAGGCTTCATCTACATCTTTTAATGTAGTCATTGTTTTCCGAGGACAGATGTTTGGACTGATAACGATACAAGTCTGAAATGTCTTTTTTCTTCTTCAAAACAAGTTACAACAGTTAGCTTGCCAATCCCTAATTCAGTGTACATTTTTTTTTTTTAATTTCACTTTTTTCTACTTGGTTTATAATGGTTAATTTTTTGTTCAAGCTTTGAAAAGACAAGTTTTCTTTTTTTTTGACATTCCGTTTGTATTTAAATGGAGACTAAGGCACAACTGAGTAAATAATTTTTTTTATAGGAAAACAGGTCATTAGGAGTTTCATAGAAAGACTTGAAAACATTGCTGTTTCTAGAATAGGAATTTGACTTGTACCTTGTGACCAGAAACATCTCATTCATATGATATCAGCTTGTCATGTTTTTTCATTCATTATTTTTAAGAATATACATTATACAAACATAGTTAAAGGAGAAGGCTCTTGACAAAAGTATTTCCAGACTAAAAATGGTTTCTATTAATGACAAGAATCATTGACCTATGTTAAGTTAACTTTGCTGTCTTAGTGTTAATCATTAGAAATTTCATTAACTCCAATAAATGTTAGTCAATTTGTATTTCTAACCCCTCATATCTTAGATTCAAAAATTCATCATCATTATTTTCTTTGCGAAATTATGATTACATGTATTATCTTTTAAACACATGAAACTGATTTTGAGATTATTAATATAATGTTAGATAGTTCCTTAGTAATATGAATGTGAAGTTAATACATTTCATTATTTTTGAAATTTATGTAAAATTTTTCATTAATGGAAAATTAAAAAAAAAAGTTTATCAGTGATTAAATTTTGGAATTATTTTCTTCTAGGACAGACACTTTGGTTGAGTTGTGTAGTTTTACCACTTTTATCCACTTCTCTTGTCAATTCACCAACAAACACTCAGGTTATGCTCCGACCAGTGCCTAAGAAACAGGCTACTGTCAATTCTAAGGTATTATTTTATAGATTATATTAGGCTAATCACAAAAGTAAAGTCTCTAATTTTTTATAAATTAACATTTTCGTTTATTTTTTATTGATATTTACTTCATTTTGTAGATTGAACATTTGTTTATTTTCTTACTCAATCTCCACTTGGATCATGGCATTTTTGAAGATTACTGTGACAATGCATATATGCTCATGCCATAAATATTTGTTGTTGGTTGTTTATATGGGCATGGTCGAGAACTGGTATTACATGGTCAAACAGCAGCTGTCACAGCATCTTCAAAAATTCATCAATCAAATTTATTAACAATTAAAAAACTGTTTGAAGAATCTTTAAAATTATGTTACAATAGAAACTGAGGGACCTTACCTTTGGGATAATCTGTATACAAGCTTTTTTTTTTTGTTTAGAGATCTCTGTTGTGGGCCAGATTAATTGTTATGTCCAATCTATGTGAGCCACCTCAGAAATTTCTAAATGTACCAGGAAATTTTAATCTAAAGTAAATTAAAAACAAAAATAATTCTAGGGGGGAGCGCTCTTATAGCTCCCTAAGTATTGTTTAGTCAGTTTTATTTTAGTCAAATTTGTTCTTAATGCCTTATTTATACAATAATTACACATTTTATAATGTTTCAGAACATTAATTGTTATTGAGAATATAAATGATATTGCATGTTCTCATATTCATCAACTTGAAATATTATGAATGTTATTGTCTACATTGAATATAATAAATTGTAATATCTTATTTCAGGTGGTTATTTTTGTTGCCTGGTGTTACGGAACTAAATTTGTATTAACCATCATGTTAATACCACTTATATATGGGGCAACCTTGGCTTCATTTTGCCCTCATGTAGCAGCTCAATACAATCAAACTTGTTTGTTGGTGTATCCTGTACCAGGAGAACCACTTGGTGGTTGGGAAACTAACTACATCCCTCTAAAAAAAGCTCAGATGATTGCTACATCACTTATGGTTTTTCATTTTGGCAAGTATTTTTTAGTGTTTAATAAAAGGATAATGACATATGATTACATTTAACAAACTTTTTTTCTCTTATAGCCGTTATATCTGTAAGCTTTATTCATCGAGAATTCTTAAGCTGGAGAAGGAGCCCTTTTAAAAATAAAACCTGGTGTGTCATTGTTTTTTCACTGTGAGTATAAGAAAAATTTTCATTATACCATTTTTATTAACTTTTATGTATTTTTAGTGAATAGATTGAATTCATGAATGAGAATTTATATTGATCACCCATCTGTTTTAAACTATGGTAACTGCTTAACAAAGTTAGTAACTGTTTATTACCCTCAGTATACATAATGTGACCTTCATGTATTATAATATGGTGCTCCTGGAACTACTGTTTCTTTCCCTCATAATTAAAAATGCTAGTCCGTACTTACTAACCATAAATTTCTATATTAAATTGATTTAATCTAATAATTAATAAATAGCTCTGGTTTTGAGATAAATTTTACAACAAAATATAAAATATTGTTCTAAAAAAATACTGATATTATGTATGACACAGTCAGCAAAAAATCGACAAGGCAGGGTAATGATCATGAGAAATATTATAGAATCAGCATTACTTATACAGGGTAACATCAGTTACAATATTCTGATTTATCAATTAATCCTAACATTTCTCATGCACATTTTTGTTTTATTAGGTTGTTAATTCAAAGCATTTCAGCAGTCTTATCAATAGTTTTTGATGATGGACCTTCAGAATACAACATGGATACTTCATGGTGGATCATTATAACATCAGCCATTTCACCTATTCTGATATTTCTGCTTAATGAATTTGTTAAGTGGCAAGAAATTAAGTAAGTCATTACTTTTAAATATAGATTAAAGTACATCAGAGTCGCATTTTTTAATTTTTTAATTTTGGTTTCAGAGCAAATTTAAGATACGAAAAGAGGGCAAGGCTTGATTTTGGTACTAAGTTAGGAATGAATTCACCGTTTTAGTGGAATTTTTTACATATCATTTAAATAATAAGACTGTACAGTTAACAATTAGTCAAAGCCTAAAACAAAGTACAATTTATTTGACTGATAGAAATAAGCATTCAAAGATTATATACACTTTATACTTTACGAGATTTAAATGTAATTATACATATTTTAAAAAAAAAGTTTTAAAGATTTTTAATTTACATAACAGTGTGATAAAATAGTACTTATTAGTTTTATTGTATTGCATCATGACAAAAATTGTAATATTTGTATAGAGAACAATGATACTCAACATAATATATTTAAAAGTTATTATCCTATTATTAAGTGTTATAATGTCTTGTTCACATTCAGCAAGTAAAGCATTAGATTGGATTAATTGTTAAGTATACTATATGTGCTAAAATAATGTGTGCCGAAAAGTCATAGGATTTTCATTTTATTTAAACTATTAATCAGTATTTTTTTTATTCTGTATTAATTATAAAAAATTATTAATTGTTGTATTAGATAAATTGAGCCTATATTATTGATAATGTTTTCTCCTAAAGTTTATTTTTGAAGCTGAAGAATTTTTGGTTTATATTTATTTTTAAAGCAGTCTATATCTCAAAAAAAAAAATCTTGTTAGAACTTAGGAATTTATTGTTAGTTTTTAGTTATAGGTTAATGATATGATTCAAGAGGTAATTGATCTTCCCATATTCATAAACATTAAAATAATTATTTGTTGCTGTAATTCTAAAATAATGTTTTTGTAGATGCTTTTTGCGTCACACTATTGATTCATAACAAAAAATTAGAAAGTTTATAAAAAGGTTATTAAATTATAACAAGGATAACAATATTAAATGGGAAATCTGTCAATCATCAAATCGTTATTTGGATTGTTATACAACTGATAAATTTGGTTTTAAGAGTACAAGTCCAAGTTTCAGTACAGCATTATATTATAAATATTTCACTGAGTATAATTTCTTTTTTTAATTACTTGTGTGAACTTTAGACTCATATTTTTATATCTCTTAAGAAAACTGAAAATTATTTCTTAAATTTTAAATTTATTTTCTGAATTTATGACTTGTATATCTTAAAATGTATTGGATTTTTACTGTTAAAATCAATCATATCAAGATTAAATTAAAATAGATTGTATTTAAAATAAAAAGGATTTAATATAAAATGAGCTTCTTTTTTTTCAATTTTTTTTAATCCCTCATATAAAATAATGTATTTTAATAAATAGTTATTTCTTAATAACTTGAATAACATCTTCATCATGCATAATATGCTGAAGACCAACACGCTGTGGAGAATACTTAGTGCTTGTGCCCTGAAACAAAATTGTTTATTTTAAGTAAATACAGTTTTATATGTTACATAAAAAAGTAGAAAACTCTGGAAATAGACCCTGGTAATTGAAGCTACAATAAGCAACAGAAATATGATTGACTAAGCTCCTTTTGATATGGCTTAAAGTTGTACCAAAAGGAACTATCCCTCAAATATTTTCATTTACATTTCTACTGCAGGTGTACTTCATACACATACCCTATAAAATAATTCAACTCTCATGCTTTTTAAATATTACGACTCCATAATAATACTCTATAAAGAGTTCATAAAGATAATATATCTTTACATCAATAAATAAACAATTGAAATATATTTCTCAAAATTTTAACTATTTCTTGTTATCAATAACGATTAGAATTCATTACAGATTTTATAGTTGGATTGTGAATTTTAGAGTAAATTCACATATGTAAGCAAAAAAAATTGAGTTTAATCAATTCAAGTGTTTTTAATCTAAATCATGTCATGAGTATTTTTTATACCATCAGAAGTATCTGGTACTGGTATTTTTTAAATATTTTTAAATAAACTCATTATGAAAAACCATCACTTGACTTTTGAAGCACTGACACATCCTAGAGAAAGTCATAACATTTTTATGACGTTAATGGTATAATAGGCACCTCTGGCACTGAGCCACAGGCAGCAGTTCAGTTTAAAAACAGATGTTTGTTATCTTATTGCTGAAAACATCTAACTATCCTTGTGTGATTAATTTGTTTAATTAGAAAAGTATAATAATAACGATAAAGACATTATTTGGTTTAAATAAAGCTTACAACTGAAATATTTGTATTTAATTACTCAGAAAAAATCACAAGTATTATTAAAAAGTTATAAATTATCTTACCCAAACGAGAGCATATTTAAAGGTTTCAGCTAATGATCGGTGGATAGCATGACATACATGCTCTACAGTCACTCCTTTCCTCAAAATAAGACCATCATCAAAATCAGGGGGCTGACCTGGTTTCTTTGTGTAAACTCTAATAAGAGCTAAATATTCCCATAACCTATCTAGTAAGTAATCTAGATTTAGTTTCATGTTACAACTGAAAAGTAAAAATATAATAGTGAGTAGACAGTCTTAAAATAATACTTCATATAATTAACTTCCACAGGGCAGGGAATCTTGGAATAATTAAGACAGACAAAAAACGATAATAAAACATAGGGTCATAGGTCATAAGGAAAAATGGATCTGCCTGACAAATTAATGATAGAAGAATGGATAATACAAGGTGTATGCATCTTATCGATGTTAGAGAGGAGGTGGGTATTTAGGCATTTATTTTATAGAATTTAATTTACACTTAGGTGATTAAATGACTATAAATAAAGAAAAGAGTCCATACTAAAAAACATAATGTTAACATCCAAAATTTAATTTGGAAATTAACATATTTTGTCAATGTATAGATGAAAAAATAAAAATGATAGTAGGTTCCGAGAATAAATTTTTTAAAACAGGTAATCCAAATGCAATTATTACTTATTATTATATCTGCCATAAATAGAAGCTACTCTTGTTACATATATCTATTAAATATTTGTAAACCAGAGCTAAACACTTAACATGATTTAAATAGCTAAAATAGTAAAGCACACTACTATTGCTTTAATTGTACTATACCCTTATGTAAAAACTAAATGCATAAGTATTAAAATACATTCATAACAGTTGCAATTGTCCAGTTAGTTCCTGGTCCTGGATTGATTATTATATTAAGTCTCCTTAAAATAAATCAGTCGATTGCAAGAAACGAATGTCCAATAATCACAACAAACATATAAATGTTAGTCAGATTTGACTTTCTATTTATTTTAAAAATAAACTTATAACAAAAATGTCTGGACTTTAATAGTAATAATTAATTATTACAGATTATTTCTTCAAACATAATGTTCTATTCTTCACCATTTAACTTAGCCTCCCCTAATTAAGAATGTTCTAGGTCCAAATCCTTACGAGGGACCAGTCATATAAGGAAGGGGATTAAGTTATGTTTACTTAATATGCCCTCTAGCTGAGTCTTTCTACATGGTTTGGTTACAAACAGTTCTTTCAAGATCAATTTCCAAGCTTTATAGAAGTATAATGTATAGTTTTTTACACTTGAATTTTTTTTTTTTTTCGGGTTGGCTCTACAGACTTAATAGATCTCTGACCTCCTGAACCAGCCTTCTTCACACCTGCCTGTCTTGGGCTATTGCTTTCCAGTTAGCTGCATGCAGCTCTTAAGCATCATAGGTTGATTCTGTCTAAACATCTGGTTTTTGGCTTTTCACATGTTCTCTTTCCAAGTATAAAGGCATTCATTGTTGTGTAGAGGAGTCCTGATAGATTTGAGTCACATGTCCCACGCATCTTAACCTCCTTGCTTTCACATTACGAGATATTGACTGATCACAGGTTCCTTTCAAATCTCTTGATTCTGCTATCTGGGTACCTGCTAGAGCCCAGGTCTGACAGCTGTTCATAGCTGGCTTTACCATACACTCATAGCTTCAGATTTTTTAAGATTTTAGTATTTTTGACAGAGAAAAGGCTCTGCTTTTCCTTGTTATACTCTGGTCTATCTCAGTCTGTTGATCATTTATTGAGGTTATTGTGGAGCTGAGGTGTTTACAACTGTCTTCTTTTGGGAAAAATTTGCTATCCACCCAGAACATGATGTTAGAGTGGATTTTTTGACTTACCTCTCTTGGCGCTCTCCACCATTTTTGCGTGATGTTCTTCTAATCAGTTTTTTCTGGTTTACTTGCAAAGTATTGACTCGAGTACATCTCCCTATGTTTTAGACCTGTTCTAACTTCAAGGGCTGCAGATACTTCTCCTTATATCAGGACTCTGCATTATGATCATTTGTTTGTTGCTTTTGTCAGTTTTACCAATTTCCTGGGGATCTCCAGCTTAGTTATGATCTTCCAAAGACAGTTTCTTTCAACAGAACAAAGGCTACTTAAAATAATTAAAATATACAAATAAGGCATCTTGATCTATTTCCCATCATTTTTTGAGTATCTGTTTTAGGATGAAGATCTGGTCTACCGTGCTCTTACCTCTCCTGAAACCAAATTTGGTGGTCGACTATTATATTCTTGTAATACCAAGATATCCAATTTAGCAGAATATAGATCATTATATCAAGATCCGATATAGAGTCTGTTATACAAAGCTAGAGTCATTAGCATGTTAAGATAGTCCAATATCCCGAGACTCATTTCAGTTTCTTGATAAGGTGTTTTTTTTGCGGCATTGGGTTATCTACTCTACACCCAACCCCCAACCTGGCAGACCGTAAACCATGTCAGACACAGTGGTCACTCACCACCCTATGCCTTCTCCAATCAATGAAATCCACTAAATGAGGCTGGGTGGACCCCAGGAGGGCTCCAGAACCTTTGAGGTTGAATCATGGCCATAGTAACAGAATAAAAATTACGGTTGACTCATGGTCACAGTTAAAGAAAAAAAATTAGGGTTGACTCATGGCCATAGTGACAGAATAAAAATTATCTGCTACAGCCAGATTCTAACTTGGGTTCTTGCAGTTAATATTACAGTGCTTTACATCTGTGCTCCCATATTTGAATTACATAAGGGAAAAATTGATAGTAGAGTAGTGAGCGATGCCACCTGCATTAAGAAAGTAATTTATATTAATGATTGATAACAATGGGTTTATAGCTGACTGTGGATTTATGTAAAAGAAAAGAAAATGGATGTAGGTGTGGTCAGTGAAGAACATAAATTGTTTACCTGACAACAACACTGTGTGGCTGCCTAGCTATCCTATCAACTTCTTCCATTGAAATTTGATCAATTTTGTTATAAACATAAAGGCAGGGAAGATATACTCTGTTAGCTGATATAACATCAATCAGTTCATCTGCAGTGCAGTCTTCTCTGAACAACACTTCAGCATTGAATATTTTGTATTCATGAAGTATCATCTGAACAAGCTTTTCATCAACTCTGGTAAGCGGACAAGTTGAATTGAATGCAATGCCTCCACCTTTTTTAACCTATAAAATTCATTTAATTAGTAAGAAAAGTGTTTTCATTCTAAGTCTGAAGATATGAAGATTAAATACTATTTATTTCACTTTGATAGGTTTGGGCTATTAGACCAATGATTTAATTTAAGTAAATTAACAACACAATGCACAAAGAACAGTTTATCAGAAGTAAATATATCAATTTTTGAAAAATTATTATGGATATCTCCTGTAGATAAGTAAATTTTTTATCGAAAATATTGAAATGTAACACCTAGTTGGCCGGAATCTAATAAATTTAAGTTTTGAAATAAGCTGAATAATGTTTAGATATGAATATGTTAACACTTGACCAAATACTCCTTATAAGAGGCATTTGGTTTCATTTATTTTCAAAAATAAATAAAGAAATGATTTCATAAAAATAAAAAAATTAAATTATTTTGAAATGGCTAAAAATGTAATAAAATAAACTATGTAAGTAGGTTACGGTTACTATTTGCATCATATTTAAATGGTTTGAAAGTTTCCAACAATATTCTATATCAATTTTACAGACAATAAGTTTATATAAAAAAGAGGTATAATATAGGGCTGATAAAAGAAAGGGAAATAAAATGAGTAATTTAAGTCACATTGGAAGATTATTGGTTGAAGGTTAAAATGGTTCAAAAAGTATTCAAAATATAAAAAAAAAGTTTCAGTTAGTATAATTTATGTTGAATATTTATTTAATAACAAGTATTTTTTTAATGCTATTTTCAGCACCTCTTTGACCAGCAACCAAACCATCTTATCTTTAATTTTATTATATCTTGAAGGCGACTTATCACAAAAAATTATACCTAAGTGTATAATTTATCTTTAACAGACAAATAGGTTCCAGGAAATAGCTATATATGCATATTAAACATTCTCACACTGATTACATATTTATATAACCTTGAGAAAATAAGTCAATAAAAACAACAATCTCACTCTCATTATTATTGGGACTTAATTCAGAATGTTTTTACTTTTATATTATTATATGAACATTTACAAGGAAAGTTTACGGACCTCACTAACTTCAATTCAACAGAGTTCATTAACTTCAATAAAACATTTTTGAACAAATATTTGAAACGTGTCCAAGAGTTCTTTCCAGTCAATGCGCTATAGTAGCCAAGAAAAATTATAATATATATAATTTTTGAAATTTTTATATTATTGTATTCAACCTCTTCGTGTACTTAATGGTATTATACACAAATTAGCTTGTTTTTCATTCAAAATAAGAATAAAACATTGTTGATCCTATTAAATGAATTTTAATGTATACAAAATTACAAAAACATAACACACCTTCTATAAAACATACCAAAACCATTTTCTTTAAGAATAATCAAGCTTAAATATGAATTTTTACATACTTCAAAATTAAAAAAGTTTGAACTTGACAAACATTGAAAACAAATTTTTATTCTGCTAATGTTCCTTGTTCAACTGTTGGAAAGCTGAATTTCCAATCCATGTTAATATTTTTTTAGATTTTATTCCATTATAAGAGAAAAAAGTAGTTTAAAATGAAGAAAAACTTCTCAAACGTGTTATTTTATACCTCAGCTTCTAATCTGTTTCCAAAGGTCAGCTTTTTTTTTTTAAAACCATTTTGTACAGTTTAAATGTTCTTAAACCAATTTTAAATTTCGTATAGACAGGTTGAGTCATGTAAAACTCAGTTCAAATTTTTAGCCAACCAATTTAATTTTTTTATCACTATGAAAATTTGTACTCAAGTATTTTTTTTTTTACTTTTTTTATTTGTTTATTTTTTTTTTAGATGCAAAATATGAATATCAACTTAATTTCTTCTTAAAAATATGTTTTATCACATTTTTTGTTGGGTGGGCAGGCATACCGATTGATTTGCTTTCTGGTGCTCCACACTTAAATTTCTGATAATTCTTATTTAAGAATTTTTGAGGATGATGAAAACAAATTAGACTTTCTATTACCTAAAAGAATTAGTTTTGGTTACAGAAAGCGAGTTTGGATTTTTATGATTTAAAATAACAATGTTTGGTTGTTAGATTACACCAGAAAATAAATCAATTGGTATAATATTGCTCCACAATGCGATGATAAGACCAGAATTAAAATAACTTTGACCAACTGAGCTAGCAAAATGGGATAAAATATTTTTTAGCGAAATATAAAGTTAATATACGCTTTTCGCACATCTAAAAAAAAAAAAATCTAAAATACAAATTTCCAGAAATAATTTTTTTTGCAAAAAAATTTCAGTTAACTGGGCTTCAATTTGTTTTAAAAAATTGCAATAAACCAAACACGGCTCCACCAATATATGCGAAACTTAGGAACAAGATGGACCTACTCTGTAGGTCTGCTTCTAGCAAATTAGAACCAGAGATATAAAATATAACATAAGAGAACTTTTCTTTATTTGAAATTAATGTTTCTGAATAGTAATAGAATAAAATCTAAAATACATTGACATGTATTATTTTTATGTGACATTGGTATTATTTTTGTGAACATGGAACGAACATCAGCAGAAAAAATATGTTCCGAAAATCAAGTCCAAAAATTTGTTTTTATAATTTTATATACATTAAAATTCATTTAATCAGCAATCATGTTTTGTTCTTATGTTGCATGGAAAAACAAATTGATTGGTATAAAATAACCATTAAATCTATGTTGAATAATTATCAAATAATATAAATTTTTGTTTTGCTTACTCAGTTTTTTTCTTGAGTCCTTGGTAACATAGACAGAACCCTTAGATACATACCTAATATTTTTGTTCTAGTATCAATAAAAGAAAAGTTTCATTCCTTTAAGTTTTTTGGAAATGAATTAAACCAGTTTTTAAACTCATTACCTCAATTTGAAGATAAATAATATGAGAACTAATTATTAGAAGTTACCTTAAAATAAATGTTGGGTTTCTGTTTATTTAACCTAATTCCAACAGATTCGAGCTCTTTTTCTAGTAATAATTTCTGCACATCTTGTTTTGTTGCATCTAACATCATTAGGACAACATCCGCAGTTCTAGCAACTGCTATTACCTGGAAACAATCAAATACAAATGAAGCCACAATTATAACTGCCACATCCTTAGGTAAAGAAGAACTATTCTCACACTACTGAAATAACATTATTCACAGTAATAATTATAACTTGAGAAAGTTTAATTAGAACTTTATTTTATAACACTATTTCTAGTAAACATAAGTTTACAATATGTATCAAAAAATTTATGATCATCACCCAATAATCAATTATTGACCATGACAGTCTATTATACCTACTACCATATCATAATCATATTATAACTGCTAAATAAATACTAAAACTTTATTAAGATGTTTTGTAACCAAAGATTGTAAGCACTTCTAATATAGTATGTGGCTTATATACCAAATATCACATGTACCAATCTAATATTTCTAATACTAAAACCAGTTCCATTTGCTCTTCAATATCAACTAACAATTGTTAAATGATCTAGAGAAAAGCGGGATTATTACAAAATCAACTAGAGCGATCGGGACTCATCACTAGTTGTTATACCTAAATTGGGCAGAAATGTTCAAATGTACATTGACTGTATAAACATAATTAACCCCCAGTTGATTCACGTCATCCAATCCCAAAAATCGAAGATATACAAAAAAAACTTCAAGGATATTGAATATTTCTGCACTTTAGACTAATATAAAGTTTACCCAAACAAACAAGTTTAATTAACTTTTTTTTGGGGAAAAACTAGCCATTCTTTCAAGAGTAACAGAAAATTTTGATGATTTACCAGTCAATGGCTCATTGCTTGATGAATGTCATAACACATTCATTGATAGGTCCTCTTAATTGATTAAGGAAAGATGAAATAAAGGAATATGCCCATAGTTCTAAAAAAAATTACCTAATTAGGTTGAGCTGTAAAGAAAAACAGAATATCATAAAGTATGAAGAAAGTACAAGCGATACAAGAAATTTTTGTTCGAAGAAAGGATCAAGAGCAGCTCCATCAAATTCCTTGAAATGGTAAATGATTATTCTAAACTGACCCAAGGATATTTCAACAATAGTCGAATTTCCTTCCTTGTCACCAATTGAGTCAATTTTTCAGGAAATAATAATATAATATTTATAACTAAAAAGTTTAGAAAGAGCACTTTAATTTATACCATGATTTTTATCAAACATAAGTTTTGATAATAATTGAAAAATATATGATTATCAACAATCAATAGATCATCATAATTTAACAAGTTACTTTTCATCTGCCATTAATTGTTTGTTTTCTGAAAAGAAAAAAAAAAGAAATGAATGTTATAAACAACAAAAAAAAAATCAGTACTTTGACAAAGTGTAATTCACTCCACTGTCGATTCATTGCTATTAAAGGAGTAAATAACAAAAAAAAATCAGGAATTCTATGATTCATAAATTTGGCAGCAGGATGACAAACATCAGCAAAATTAGAAAACCAATATGATAATAAACTAAATTAGAATGAATTGAAAATTTAATAGACTGAGTTTTTCCCATGCACCCATTTCAAAACATTGTGACCATTAAAGTGTTAGGCCAATTATAAAGTAAATTGTAAAATCAAAATCTTAATTCTTATGAGCATAACAGACCAGGGACATTTTTACACACTAATTATAAACTAACAACTTCTAATTCAATAACACAGCCAAAATATCACTACCTACAATATTTTGATTCTAAAAACTTTCAAGTCAAGACCTTTAGACTTCTAGTTTAACACAGCATTATCTAGAATTATTAAAAAGTTTGATGTTCATTAATGGCTTTAAGAATATTATAAATTACAATACAGTGAGTAAACATACCTGCCGACCTCGACCTTTTCCTTGCGATGCACCTTCAATAATTCCAGGAAGGTCCAATAACTGAATGTTGGCACCTTTGTATTCTACAACTCCAGGTATACATGTCAACGTAGTAAACTCATAAGAAGCAGCTTCACTATGTGTTGATGTTAATGTACTCAATAGGGTGGACTAAAAAACAAGTGAAATTATAAACAAAACTTTGAAATCATTTTGAAAAAATTAACACCCACAAATAACAAAGATACCGAATATTATTAAATCAGAACAATATGCAATATGACCTGTTGGTCATTCTAAATATATTTTTCATCAACAAGAATGGACCAAATAAAGATAGATTATTGAAAAAATGTTAAATTAAACACACTAATTTCATGCTTCACTATTTGTAGGATTAATTTAGTATAGACCAAATTACAATTTAAAATTAGAATAAAAAACAGGAATTATATGGACTAAGTACTGAGCATTGGTTTATCACTAATAAAAGTAGACCTATAAAGCTAAAAGAGCATTTTATTACAAACCAGTCATCAAAAATAATAATGTACTAAAACTTAATAAATTTAAAACTGAAATCAAATACCTCAGTGAAAAGTTAATATTAATACCTTGCCAACAGAAGGAAAACCTATTAAAGCAACTCGAGCATCTCCTGATTTAAGAACATCGAATCCTTCTCCTTTTTCCCCTTTTTTAGATGGTTCAAGTAACTGGGCTCTGTACTTGGCTAATTTAGCTTTTAACACTCCTAGATGGTACTCAGTCGCTAATAAAAAAAAAAAAATAGTGAATATTAAGTACATTTAGAATGGACACAAAGTGGATCACAATAGAAGCTAACTTAAAATACCTTTATTTTTTTGAGTACGAGCAATCTCTTTTTCTATCTCCGATATTTTATCAAGGATTCCCATTTCCGCAGGCTATACTTATTTTAAATATTTAAGAAAAATATATTATCCAGAACGGTCCTCCTAACCTGCATTTGCCTATCTTCCCTCAATCTTACATGCTTTGACAGTACAGAAAGAAGCATGTAACCTCTCTTCTCTGGAGACTTATAGTCCCTTTATAGACGCCAAAAGCGCTATTTATATTTGTTACTAACATCGTGAATATTTTATATGTATAATTAATTTCAACTTATAAATTAAAATTTGATACAGTACATTGAGCTATTTTCTTTCAATTTTTTTAACATGTGTTACTTAGTTGGGTAAATATTTGTATCTCATATCTCTACTCGCTGGTATCGATTCTTGCATTTGATATTCTTCTGTGATCGTTTCAGTTTAAATTTCAAAATAATGGGAGAAGTAATGAAATTTTGTAGTTAAATTTTATCATTTATGTCTTCGTTTGAATAATAAGTCGCCTTTTAGTACTATCGTATAATCAATTTGTTTGTGATGCTTTCTTTAACTGTTTTACCTCTTAAAAAATGTTTGTACCAGTTTTCAATTAATTGTTTAATTCAAAGAAGTTTTTGCTCTAAAGTTCCAAAAAAACCCTTTGGTGCCATAGATCTTTCAAAGTTACCTCCTCCAACTAAGATTGACAAAGAAACTATAGAGCACCTTGAAAGAATTTCATTGGTAGATTTTGGTGATGAAAAAGGTATTCAAATTGTAGAAGAAGCTGTTAGATTTGCGGATCAATTGTTTTTATGTAACACTGAAGGTGTAGAACCTTTAACAACTCTTCTAGAAGATAGGTAATTTTTTAATAATTTATTTGAAAATTTCTCTATTCTTATTTTTGTTTGTGCTGAACTTAAATAAAACCTTCTTTGTTCATAGAGCCCTTTCCTTAAGAAATGATGAAGTTGTAGATGGTAATTGCAAGAATGATATATTACTTAATGCTAAAATTGTTGAAGAAGACTATTTTGTAGCTCCTCGCGGCAATGTTCCCTTAGAACCCAACCAATATAATCTTGAGTTAAATGATAAGAAAGTGAAAAATGAACAAAGTAACTAACGATGTGTTGAAGAAAATAATCAAGCATGCTGATGATTATGGTTTCTTTAAAATTATTGAAAATAATGGCATTTGTGAATCTTTTATGTTTGGACCTGCTGGACAACTATTATCTGAAAATATTAGAAAGGAATGGATCTACTCTAATGTGACTCATAGAGAAAATAATGTGTTTACGTTCAAATCTATGGGAAACCATCCCAATTTATTAACTGGTTAGATCATTTTATATTGTTATATTTCTACTTTTCATGCACCTGGTATACATAATTCAAAACATTTTATTTACAGATTTATAGCCCACTTACGTGCTGTACTATAATTCTGATATGTAAAGGTTTTACCTAAACCTAATGAATGATAATCTTCAGATACCTAGCAACTTAGTTTTCTTTTACTTGTATTGTGTTTGTACTTTAATATAACTTATATGGGTGATTCCCAAAAAAAGCATAATTTTCTAAGCCCAATTTGAATTTGAAGCAAGGGAACCTTCTGATTTTCCCTGTGGCTTCCTGGAATTATGCAACACAAAATTAAGCCCATATGAACTACTAGGAGATGTTAGAAGTTATAAACAATATTCTCAATCTACAATAAATTTATAGGCTGTCATAAAAAAATAAGTATCGGAAGGCTAGTAAAAATAAATTTAAAAAAATCACCCTTACTTTTTTTCAGACAAATTTTAAAGGTATTCATTTCAATATCAGAAGGAGGAATATTTTATTAGAGTTTCAATTTTAATATGTTGAAAGGTTTGAGTTAATAACTGTTTTAAATTTTAAAGAAAATTAATAATAATTTTACTATGGGCTTTTAAAAAATAAGGTATTAAGTACGTACCTACTATTATTTTTGAACAAATTTTTCATAAAACTCCATAAATTAATTTTTAATTGAATAGTTAAAAATTATTTTGTGCTTTTCTTGACTGAAATCCTGACCATCTTCTATTTTACATATAGACAATGATCTATATAAAATAAAAAAAAAAATTATAGAGTAAAAAATGTATTCCTTACTTTATTTAGTATGAGGAGCGTGAGGTAGCTCATTGATTAAGGCACTGTGCTCCTAGCTCCTACGGCTAGATTCCAGTCCTACTTTGGCAGATGATTATTTATCTATTAAATAAGCCATGTATCGACCTAAGGTTAGGAGACCCTCTTGGGACACACTCAGCCTGTATAAAGTGGTTTTCCTCTTAATTTGGAAGAAAATTAATCTTGAACAAACTTTTGAATTTTGCGAATAATTTTTGATGGAATCATCTATTGATTCCACTAGTAGTTCTCAATGTAATTGGCTGTGTTTTATAAACCAAGGGTAGTCTACCACGATTCTCAGTACCTTATTTTGGAGGAATGATCACAATTTTTTTCTTTTTATGCCGGATGCTGCTCTTCATATGGAAACTTAAATGAGATCTATTACTTTGTTTACCAAAAAGATTAGTGATTTTAAACAGTAACTAATTTCTTTGAAAAATTTGGGTACAAACCTTTAATCATTTTATATTTTAGAACTGGAAGAATGGTGATTGACCGTGTGTATTATTAATAAATGGAATATGGTCCGGGTGCGATAAAAAAAACTCAAATAGTTTGTTTAATCTATTTGAGTTTGTTTGATCGCACCCGGACCATATTCCATTTATTAATTATGTTTTAGAATGTATTACCTCTTTCCTTAAAAGAGATAGTGTATCATAGATTTTTGATCTCTGGAGTCTGATTGCCACCATCAATATAAACTGAATAAAAGAAGAAAAAATTACCAACAACTTTGATTTTATTGGTATATTATATTATTTATGTTTAGCTGTTTCATTTTGAAATGATTGTTATTCGAAACTCTGACAGAATGCAGTCCAATCTAATGGTGACCAGAAAGAGGTTCCAGGAGAAAAATTAGAAAAATTTGTAATCAGCATGCCTAAAAATATAAAAAAGTAATATTCAGAACTATTCTAAAATTTTGACAATTCTTTCTGGTTCCCATTTGGCTGAAATAGATTCCATCTCATAATTTTGACATGCCGTCACTGCAATGTGGAGCAGTTGAACAAAAAAATTCATTAGAATTAAAATTGCTGGTAATTATCTCTTCTTTAATTCACTATAAATTGATACATAGAAAAAATAAATTGCTTCCAAGTTTTAAGAAAAAATATATTTATTTTGTTGGTTGATGTTGCTAAAAAAAAAAATATAAGGTTTTCATGATATGAGAAAAAGATAGAGTACAATTTTTTATAATTTCGGAGAAAATTGAAGTTCACAAACTTCAAAGTCATCAGCACCCAAAAAAATAAAAATGAACAAATTGTCTGAGTTTCCCCAAAACTTTCCATGTGAAAGTACGAAAACCCTGGTCTATAGTAAAAACAAAGTGATGAAAGAAAGCATAAAGCTGTCCTATTCATGAATAAAAAAGAGATTTTCCATTGAAAATTTCCATAAATATTGAAACAGACTCAAAAAATACTTTTCTGGTATTGTTAATTTGTGCATTTTTCATACTTGTCTTTTTCTATATTTATAAATATATAATATAATCTGTTCATTCATATTGCCTATGTTATTAAATAGTGTTAAAGTACATTTCTATTAATATTTCCATTTGAAGTACCTATAACTTGGATTAACTGGCCAAAACAGAAACCAACCTGAGCTCCATTTGGCCAGTTAATGGGGTTTCTCCTGTATTTGTTTCCATTTGTTTTTTGTCCTACGACAAATTTAAGAGTTTTCTCATATTTAGTTTTAATATTTTAGATATAAGGGAACCCTTCAAGATTGCAAAGAACTACCTTAATTCTGAGTGTCCTTTTGGATTGGTGGATATCGGTAACTATTCTGTTGCAAGTGACAGTTTAGATAGTAATGGAATTTATCCTCAAAAACATCAGTTGATGCGGTATTTTGCTATCTTACCACCTAAGGAATCAGAACAATTTTTTTATCGATACCAACAACAAAGAAAGAGATGGTGGAGGAAAGTAATTGTATTTCTTAATGTTCAAATTTTTTTATAATTTTTATTTTTAAAGGAGTGTATTTTTGTTGACTATGACTTCTTTGAGTATTGTTGCTGGTTTGTTTAGAGTTTTAAGTAAAATTATAACTTGTATAAGGATAATTAAAGTATTAACAAAACTTTGTTTATAAAAATTTATTCAAATAAGTTAAGAAATGATTATCCAAAGATATATCATTTTCCTTCTTAATCACCCTCATCACTGACACCTTGTTCTTTTAGTTTTCATTAGATCCTGGCAGATTCAAATTTGAAGAAGTGGAAAAATGTAATGATAACATAGGATTAATTGCTAAAATTGGTGCCGAATTCTCTTGGGGTTTTCATTGTTTGGAAACTGTCCACTACCATGGTGGTTTACCATTTCAAAATGTTTCATTGGATGATGTAAACATTTTTTCTGTAAGTTTCTGTTATTTAAATAATTTTTACACTTCTTAAAATCATAAATCTTCCTGTTACTGATTTTTTTTTTTTTTACATTAACTTATTGTAACTATCACTTCTAATTTATTTGACTTTTCTACTAATTTCTCAATACCACTAATATTTACTATTACTGTTTAGTTATGTTAAGTCTATTGCATTATAATTTGATATTTTTACCATTAACGATTTGTGGGATTGTTGTTTACGATGTACAAATTGACAAAAATTTCATGTTGCAGTCATTTTATGTGTTAAAAGTTCACAATGAAACTTGATTATGCATACCCACTTGTAAATTTATAATACTTTACTATAGCCCAAGTTATATTAAAGCTTAAGGTATTGATCCTGTATGAATATAATAATATACACAACAAAATTTATAAATTAATTTTGATGAAATTGAATTGTATGTTGTCACATCTTAAGTGGTGGTATTGAATAACTGTATAGTAGAAATATCTAATACTCATTAAAAATATTGGTGTATGGAAGACTTGCAACATATTTTCCTTTTTATTAAGTTATCTGACATGCACGTGCACACACACACAGACCGAAGCAAACAAGAAGACAACATGGCCTGTACCTTTACTCAATTGGAACTGCTCGAATAATCAAATAAAAAAACTGGCAATACTTAAAGCTACAGACTATATTTTAAGATTAACAAACAACACAAAACCTATTTTATAAAGATAACAAAATAGTAATATATTGTAATAATTTTTAAAAAATTAAAAATTAAATAAAAAAAATCTTTGCTAGTTTTATAACTTTTCTCAAATATAAGAGAGAACTTGGGTTCAAATTTAAAAACACTAATATCAAAGGGATAATAGAATTATATTTAAACTTTTATAATATAAAAAGACTCTTAATTTTATTATATAAAAAGAAAGAGAGAGACTCTTAATCTCAGGGCGTATGGTTACTAGACAATCAGAACAGCCATTTACAATAATTTAATTAAATTAATATCTCTGTTACAATTGTATATTAAATTTAGTTATAACCAAAACTAACCAAGCTCACTTTCTTCCTGTTGATATCCTTGATGTTCTTTGTTCTTGCATCCGAAAATGCTGTTCCTTTGTGCTCCTAACAAAATGGCTTCTTCCTTCATGCTGGACAGAAATTGGTGAAGCTACCTCCTCTCTCCTTGAAGCCCCAGAACCAAGTGGGCTTATTCTCAGCACATGGTAACCTGCCTTGAGGTTACATGTCTACATCATTGTCCCCCAACAGTTAGGGATTTTTCCAAATGATTTATTTTCTGAATATTATTCATTTGCACTATTCCTTGATTTCTAATTTTCCTTTAATTTACTGTATTTTCAATTATGATGGGAAGAGTTAAAAATAGTTTTTATGATATTTGAATCTACTCAATGTGACATTGATAACATACGGCCATCTTGTTTATCGTGTCACGAAGTTATTATAAACAATGAAACTTGGTTAGTTTGCTTTTTGGATAAACAAAGCAATGAATATTAAAATGATACATAAAATAAAACATATTAAAACCTACATCAACATACATCAAAATATACTATTTACTAAAAAAGAGCATATTACAATATACCATCAAAAACAACAAAAGACCCAGTTATGTTACAAATTCGAAATAACTTCATCAAACCAATGAGCTTGAGCATAAAAACTCTATTAATCTAGGAAAATAAAATAGAAAACATAGGTGTTGATGACCATTGGCTTTCACACCCAAAGCCCTAACGAACAACAAAAAAAAACTATTGCTTTGTGTAAATTAATACAATTGTATTGTATGTAATCAAAGAGCAGACTCACTGGCAAAGACAGCAGCTTATAATAAATAATCAACTTCCATTCGAATATAGCTTAGTCCCAGTTAGTTATATTAAAAACATTTTACTAACTGACTTGATGGAGGACCATACCAGACAATGGCAACAGTGAGCTAAAGGACGACACAAATACATTCTGAACAACACCACAAAACTACAACATGTCCAAAAGCACTCACTAAAAACTGACTAAATTCCTTACAGAACATGGATCGTCTAACCAGTACTTAAAGAGTTTTCTCTTACAAAATACAGAAGTATTTAAATGTGATGTACGAACTCCACAAACTTTCCTACATATATGACAAAAAAAGATATAGTTTGCTGAACAACATATCATCTCTAATGCAGAGGAACAAATGGCATTTACCTGAACAAATATTGTACAAGAAACAATTTAAAGAATTCACCAACAGCATAGGCCTACTATGTTAATGTGTGAGGTGACAACCTTCAATTATTTTGTATATAGCTGTTTTTATACTCAAAGTTGCTCTATATAATTATGTTTTATCTTTTTTTAAAATGTATTTCTTTTGTTACTTTTCTTTTCTTTTAGTTTACTAGAACCAAATAAAATTCTTTTTGTTTCAAAAAGTTTTAAGTTTGTTCACTTTTTGTTCTTTTTAATCTTACTGTTCTTTTTATTCATTTCTTATACATATTATTAGTATTTTATACATATTTATTATTCATTATTGTTAATTAAAACAGAATATAATGTTTTCTGAGATAAAATTTTTAAGATAAAAAATGTTAAAAATTTGGAACGGACTGAAAGATAGAAAAATGTCTATTAATTAGATAAGTGCTTAAAAAAGCATCTTTTAGATATTTAAACAAGCATCTGTTATGTTATTTTTTATCTTTTTCTATTTTTTTTCTAATTTTATTCTTTGTACTCAGTTGTATTTTTTATTATTACTATTTTATTTTTATTTTCTATCACCTCTTATTCTTTTGTTTTATGTTACTTCTTTTCTTTTGTAAATAATTTTCTACATATTATCTTCTATTAAACTTTCTAATCACAAATATCTAATGTCTAATGCAACATATAATATCCTTTTTACATGGTATAAATTACATATATATATTGTAATATCCTCTATGATGAGTAAATAATTATTTTTTATATATAAATGATTTTTGGTATGTTTTATGTTATGTTTCATTTCAATATGTTTATTTGTAGTATTCAACTTAAAAGCAAGCTAACTAATTTTGTTCAGTAAAATATGTAGTCACAAAAAGATATCATTCAAAGCCAAGATGTCATGTGTCCTGCAAAATGTCCGTTGAATCGCGGCAATGTCGAGAAGATTCAAATATTTTAAAAAATTTATTTTAAATTCCCATCATTGTCATTTTCAATCCCATCAAGCTATCTTTTAGATATGAAATTAGTTAAAATTATTTAAAAAAATGTATTTTAAATAATTTTTGAATGTTACAATATACATATATTGTAATAATTTAAAATAAAAAAAAATAAAAACAATCTTTACTCGTTTTATAAAACTTTTTTCAAATATAAAAGATAACTTGGGTTCAAATTAAGAACTTTAATACTAAATAGATAATTGAATTTTATTATATAAAAAGACTTAATCTCAGGGCGAGTTGCTAGGCAATCAGAAACAGATACTTTTACTATTAACACTTAATTTAATTAATATCTATTTTTATGTATAGCAAAACTAACCAAGTTCACAATCTTCTTTTGATGATTCTTGATATCTTCTTTTTTCTGTTATGTCCTAGCGTCCAAAATGGCTTCCTTCTGGACAGAAATTGATGAGGACCTCCTCATCCTGCAAACATCATTTCTCTTGCGCGCCCCAACAACGAATGCCCGTCCAAAACCGAAACCTGCCTCATGTTTCATGCAAACATCGATTGTCGCACAACAGTTAGGGATTTTTGCAATTGATTTACTTTCTGAACATTATTCTCAAGCACTATTTCTTGACTTCTATTTTTTCTTAAATTTACTGTATTTTCAATTATGATGGGAAGAGTTAAAATAATTTTTATGATATTTGAATCTCCTCAACATGGCCTTGATTCAATGGACTTGTTGACTGAAGAATACGTACCGCCATCTTGGTATTGTTTTGAATGACGAGTTTATTATGGACAATGATAATTGGTTAGTTTGCTTTTTGGATAAACAAAACAAATGAACAATATTAAAATGATACATAAAATAAAACATATTAAAAACCCTTTATACATCAAAATATACTATTTACTAAAAAAGAGCATATTACAATATATATATATATATATATGCCTCTTCTGTAGGACTTACTATAGATGAGAAAATATAAATATAAATAAAAACATACTCTCTTTTATATATATATGCTTATTAGCTTTTTAATAATTAGTTCAAGAAATTCTTTGTTCTAAAGAATTTTTTTACAATGTAGGGCATGATTATGCAAACAAGTTGGAAAACGTCACCTCAATATAGTTGTCTAATTAATCGGTCCTCAAGATCCACAAAATATTTACATATATATGTTCTGATGTCTTATTCTTCCTTCTTACTGTTACTCTATTAAATTGTTTTTTTTTCATTGTCAGGTTCGAGCTGGTAAGAAAAGATGTCTTCCACATATTGTAGAATGTAAAATTAATTTAGACTATGCTGCATTTTCATATTTGTGTGATGCATTTACAACAAAAAAGAACAAGATAATATTGAAATTCCATCGGAAAATGGCTCCATTCAAATTTTCTTTTGCTTGCGATGATGCTTCAGGTAATTTTTATGTCTGAATTTAAAGATAAAGTAGGTGCACACTAAGCTTTTTATCATTATTTGTTTCTTTAGCCTCATAAACGTGCGGGTCAGTGGGAATAATACTTAGAGTAAATGAGGTATGTATACCTTCTATTAGCATAAGAGACAAGTATGACTCATTACTAGATAGTAATTTAATGAAATAAATAATTTATTAGTGATGCTTTAATCTACCCTGTCAAAATCTAAAGAGAAAACTAATTAAAACTACTTTACTGTACTTCACTTCAAAAACAATAATTGCAAAAATAATATTGCACAATTTTTAATTAAGTATATAAAGAATGATCAAATAAATAAATAAAATAAAGAATCACCAAAAGGTTTTAGTTAGTATTACTACATCTTAATCTGATTTGTTAGCAATTTATTGGCTAACAAGAAATCAGAACTATAATTATTGTATCCCTAAACTTACTAATGGTCAGAGGCATTCATTTTGGCCATGGGGCTCCTACACAAGGGCAAGCATTGCCTGTATGATTTAAACTCAGTTTGCTTATGTATACCATATTTAGTATTTCACTGTTTCTGGTTTTATCAATTTTTTTTTTATTTCTAATAGATATTTTTTAAAACTATTTATTTGAAAAGTATTGGGCTGTATTTTTTTGTCAAAATGAAATACTTGTGGTGGCATGATTAACGTCTTCAGTGGCAATAGTTGACGTTTGCAAAGAGAGTATTTGAAATGGGTTTGCCACTGTCGAAATTATTATTAACATTTCTATATCTGTAGTATATTTCTTTTAAATATATTTTTAATTATAATTCATTTAAAGTTACATATTTTACATTTGTTTTAGTGGCAAACCCATTTGAAACCTCTCACCATATGATCAATTACAATGAATTAATTAAAAAAGAACGTGTGTTGTTATCTGAAAATTATAAATGTTTTGTAATATATGAAGTGTAAATATTGTTCTATAGAAGAATAAAGAACGTAATTATCGTTACATATATATCTTTTTCGTTTCACACGAACACGCACTAAATACTAAATAATATATTTTTATGCTTTTTTAAAAAATTTATACTTAAATATGTTACCTATATTTTAGCTGAAGAGAGTAAAACTCTGCATGAAATTGCTGAGCTGATGTGTCTAGAATTAAGAAAAGCTGGATTACAGTGCCTACTTCCAGCAAGTAGTGATTTTACCAAAAAACTTTATATTCAGCTCTTGAGATCTGATTCATTGGGGATTCCCTATACTGCTATAGTTACTAAAGAGACTCTTAACAATGGAATATTTGGCCTATATTCTAGGGATACAACTCTTCAAGTTAGTATATGTTTTATTATTTATATATTATTAATTTCGGAGGACTCATTGAATTTTTTTGTTTATGTGGAATGAAAATTAAATTATTTTTGATCTCTTCAAATAATTGCAATCTTGTTTTGATTTCAGGAACAAGTGCACATGGGAAAGATGGCCGAGTATGGTGAATTACTGATGAAGAATTATTAGTTGTCTATCCAACTCTTGTTTTTAACATTTTCATTATCTTAAACAATAATTTTTTACATTGATAGTTGACAAAAATAGAAAATTTAATTTTGTAATTTGTTAGAAAATTAGTGATTTGATTATTGTGTTAAATTATATTTTGGTTTTAGAATTGATCTTATTTTCTGTTCCCTTTCAAGTCAAGAAAAACTGGTCTCTGGGCATGACAAAATTATTTTCCTCCATTATAATGCTGGTTAAAATCAATTTGGAAACACTTAATTGGGAAGTCCTATCCCACCCGCTGTATTCACCAGACATGGCTCCTGTTCATCACTTGTTCGATGGCACATGATCTGTCTGCGCAGCGTTTTATATCATTTGTACATAACAATAATTGGGTCAATTCATGGATTGATTGTGTTTATGAGATGTTGGTAAATGTTTGGAAGTGGTTGAAGCCCAATTTTTTTTCTTGTTTCTGTTTGTAATGGGACGCTATAATTTTCACTTCAATTTAAGAACCTAGAAATTTTTTAGCTTAAAAACGACAACTCTAGAGTCAATATTTTTTTTTTTTTTTTGGGAATAAAGCTATCACCCAAATAAAAAAATGGCTTTCTTCTTGAGGATTCCTAATAACCTTTCACTTGACATGCCCCCGAGTAGAACTGTTTTAGTCTGATTTTCAATAAAACCTGGAAAATCGTAAGAAATATTAGCAATGAAATTTACCTATTACGAGTACGAATACCGAAAATATTCATGATTAAGAACCCAGAAAATATATTTGAAGAGGAAGCAAGCAATTTGCAGAAGTAACATACCCTCTTAGATAACCCATCGATTAACTAAAAAAGTATTTGTCGGGAATGTTTCCATTAACCTGCCTCGCCCAGACTTGTACCACCATGAGACATTTGGGATCTATGTTGTGCAGTGAATTAACGAAAAAAACTTGTCGAGATCTGAGACTTGATGCCCAATATCAGTGGTTCCACGAATCTCTTCCAGGGCTTACACGAAATAATTTAGTAATGGGTTATTCCCATCAAGTCAACACAGTTTTGAACCTTTCCATCTCATATTTTTTTCACATTTTAGACAGGTATTGTGTAGAAATCCTAACATTTCTTTACTTTACCTGAAAAGATAAATCACCTGACTTGTATCAAATGATGATGTAGGGGTTCCACCATTTCCTTACTTCTGCCACTAGGGTTCCTCTGCCAAAAAAGGTCGAGCAGTACTGCCCTAGATAATCTTGAGGAATCTGCTATATAGAGTTCCTTTCAATGACTACCTAAATAGAGGATACTTCCAAGAAATTTGAATGACCTTTTGAGACACCCACTAATAATACCAACTAGAGGAGGATGGTGGGGAGGCAAAAAAAGAAAAAAAAAGTACAGAATGAAGTTTTTGTATTTTGAGCATATCTCCCTACCTTGGAACTAGAGGAACTATACTGACCAAATATTATGATTTTTACTTGAAGAAGTTTGTCGGGGGGAGGGGGGGGGTGCGGTCAGCAAAGAACAACATAAATAAACAAAACCATATTTATTTATTTTATGCCGACGTTTCGACCTGTAATCTACGGTCAACTATCTACACCTCATTATGATTTTTAGGTTATTACATCATTATATTTAGAATTTGATTCTACATTAAGCGTTAAAAACTTAAAACCGTTGAAAAATTGCGTTTTGTGTTTTCTATGGGTTGTAAGAAGGTAAGTCCTAACCTTTGAGCCAGACAAACGTAAATCCACTTGTTTCGTTGCGACTCCCAAGCTTTAACAATACATTCACACGCAGGTCCACAGCTAGACTTACGTTGGACTGGGTATAACTGTTGTTTTACAGCAACTGTATTTTGAGGATAGAGAAGAGATTGTTTTGCCAGCGGTAATCTCACTAATCAGTTTAACCAAAAGAAAGACAAGTATCGAGAAATACATATACCTCATGAATTTATTGCAATGGTTTCCTGAAGATTACAGGTTCTTTTTTGAAAACATTTCACATGATGAAAAGGGCAGGAATAAGTATGACTCAACCGTTCGAGATTAGTAATTTTGGTAGAAATCTGTAGATTTTTCCAGCCTTTAAAACCATGACACTATTGGATGTATACACGTTTTGTTCAGATTTCTTTGACTTTTAAAAATATAGTGTCCATGTCTCCTGTGTACTGTTTATTAACAGTAAGTCCTAAAATTAATTTGACAAGTACAGCTACTATCGCAAGTCCAGCCTTAAGTCCTAAAACGATTTCCTAAGTATAGCCAAAAAAACGTATCCAGTCCTGACTAAATAAGACGTTGATTCTAAAGGAAATACTTGTAAATGGGTTAAGTTTATACAATTTTAATAACTTCAATACTTTTTTTTTTACTAATTCAAGTGTTATCTCTGCAGCCAGACAGAGAACATTTTTTAGAGTTTTGGTGCTCTTCAGAAAAGTTTGTCTTTGGTGACTAATGTTCGTCTGGTTCCGAGTTGTAGATATTAAGGCTAAATGTACCGATTTTTAGTAAGTTTTTTTTTTCAAGAGATGGCAGCACTTTCGGGGCAAATTTACTTTTCTTCTCATTTGAATACGGAATAATAAATTTCCCATCTGTAAAACGATTTACCATCTAGAACCCCATAGAAGTTACTGAAATTGGTTCATTAATTTTTGTTGTAATTATTTTGGGATTTAAAAAAATTATCTTTGTTATTATTTGAAAATCAAAAAAAGTGAGCTTATAGGCACTTGACCACAATCAAATAAAACAGGTCTGCGCAAACAGATTAATGTTTGGTAGCATAGGATGATCGTAAAGAGAAAAATACGATTTAGGATTAAAGCGCGAGATTTGTAATTGCTAGGGCCGAGGAAGTGGCAGCTTACCCCCACTTCTCTAGACGTTGATGCTCGGAAAGCCGCAAAGTTTGTCTGCTTGATCTATGGATTTCCACACATATTTTATTTTTTAATTATTTTTTTTTAATACGGATATTTTTTATTTTTTCACTAATACTAAAGTGGAATTCCTAAATGAGAATACAACATTTTTAAAATTAAAATAATTTTACATTTCCTTGTAAAAATTTTCAATGCTAAATTTATCATAATTTATCATTGTAATCACTACCTTATTTTAGTTATTTTTCTCATGTCTAGAAAAATAAAAAAACGAAAATCAGAAATAAGTATTGTATGGAAATATTGTTCATTGATAGATGAGAAGATAGTCGACCGTGGATAATATTTATGAGAAGAAAATAGTTGGAGGTGCGTTCAGAGAATAACACAAATAAGTTAAAAAACTTATTTACTAGTGCCAACGTTTCGGACAGAATTTATAGTCTTCATTAGGGCTAAGAAAAAAAAACAAGATAACAACCAGTAAATAAAGGATATATAGAATGATTAAAGTAAATAATTGTACAGAATGAATATAGATAAAAATAATGTAATGAAAGAAATGGGAAATAAAAGGTATATATATATATAAGTAATTAAATATGTGAGTAAAATAACATAATTAATAAATTAAAAATATAAGTTATATAATGTAAAGAAACTTTGAAATATGAATAATTTAATTTAATAATAATAATTTAAAATTGGAAAGAAAATATTGAACTAATTTAATATGTAAATCAAAAAAAGAAGCATAAAGAAACAAAATAAAAAGTTAGTTAGACAAAGAAGTAATTAGAAAATAATGATAATACTTTGTGCTGTGTGTGTATTGAAAAATAGACGATAAAAGGAGAGATCAACAAGTTCGAAAATAATAAGTAAATTTAATAAAAGTAGTGAACATTACAATAACATAAGAAACACATTAAAATTTAGTTCTGTCGGGTTCACTAATGTCTAACGACCTCATTAATCTGGGATTTAATAATTCAGGAAGAATTACTTACATGTATAGAAGAAGGAATATGGAGGAAGGCGAACCAATGGAGCTCTATGCCCAACAAGTTCAGAGGAAAAGCCTTCGGCAGAGACTGAGCGGATCGTCAAGTGAGTCGGCTGAAGTTTCAGGAGTAACAGAAACTGAATACGAAGTGGATGAACAAAGGAATGGTCGTGAGCAAAGAAGCCGAAAAAGCACGTGGAGGCGAGGACTAGGAGGAAGGAAGACACGTGAGATCTGAGGATGATTGACAAACTATCACGTGAAAGGGAAGCAGGGCAGTCTCTCTATTATCCGAGTGAACGGGGGAGTTAGCTGTCTGGTGGACACGAGCAGTTCAAACACCATTTCTTGTAGAGAAATACTAATTAGCGGCGAGGGGAGGACACTCCAAGTAAAGGTTTGCAAATGTAAATTAATCACTCTGGGCGGATCATGCATGTATAGAGGATAGGACTGGGTAAGTGAGGGGCTAAAGGGGGCATTTCAACAATTCATGTAGTGAGTAGGATGCTTAGGGATTATCAGGTGATTATTGGTTGTGATCTTTTAGAGAAGTGGCTGCTAAGATAAGAGTGGGGCTAAGATAATAAAAGAATAGTAATGGGAAATAGAATATTAAAATCGGACGAAAGAAGTGCAGATGTCAACAAACAATAGGAGACGGGAAGGCGCGAGTAGGGGCAGTAACGCAGGTGGAGAATTATACGCCATTACAACGGATTTGACGTTATTTTCTTTAATGAAGGAGAGGTATTGAGTTCAAAAGAAAGGACGGTTCATGAGATTCCACTAAAGCAGGAAACAGTGACATATGTTAGGGAACGAAGATACCCACAGGCACTCCGGAAGAACATAAGAGACGAAATAGAAAACTTTAGAAGACAAGGATTCATTGCAGACAGTATGTCAACCAATAATAGATCAAGTGGGCGGTGTGGAAGAAGCCTACGCCAGGTGAGAATGGTAGATATTTTGGGTGGTCATTGATTAACGTAAGGTCAATGATAATACCGTCGCTGATAAGTATCGGATACTGAGGTTTGAGGATATCCTTGACAGACTAGGAGGGGGTAAAATCTTTAGTACCTTAGACTTGAAAGCAGAGTATCACCAGATTCGTATGCACTCAGAGGACCAACACAAATGGCTTTTACTTACACTAAGAATTTAGGAGAATGCTGTTTGATCTGAAGAACGCGAACATTACATTTCAAAGGTTAACAGACGAGTTTTTGAGAGATTTAGATGAATCAGTACGCCAGATTTACCTGGATGACCTCCTGGTGTTTAGTAAATTGGTTATAGACCATATAAAACACTTGAAAAGCGTTTTTCAGAGGATGCAAGAATGAGGACTAAAACTATCTCGAGAGAAGTCATTGCTGGGACAAAAACAAATACATTTTCTAGGACACACCATATCTCAGGAGGGGGTAAGATCAGACCATTGAAGACAATATAAGAAAATGTATAGATCAGTAGCAGAAGGAACCAGTACTAGCGTTTCCTGATTTACAAAAGCAGCTCACGATCACGACAGACGCTAGTGAGTACGCGCTGGGAGCAGTGCTGTCATAAGAAAGTGAGGTAAGGTGTAACAGAGGCAGAAACAAGTTACAGCGT